>NC_048310.1:40922296-40989262 GCF_013100865.1 Trachemys scripta elegans | reverse complement strand
CGTGGCTGGGAGTGGGAGGGGGCGGAGTTAGGGTGGGGAAGGGGCGGGGCTGGGAAATGGGCGGGGCCAGGGACCGTGGAGGGTCCTCTTTTTTTATTTGTTAGATATGGTAACACTAACGTTTTGTACAAAGTGTATCGTGTGAGGTATAATTTTTAAAGTCTTGATCCACTGAACATGAATAGCCTGTTAGATTGTGTGTGCTATCATTGTATGTGAAGTTATTAAGTATTGCTATGTGTGTTACTGAAATAGGGCTCTCAGTTGCAATCAAGGCCTAGCCATCACTGGCCAGACAGGGGTTAATGGCTCATCAACACCCAATCCCTTACCCTAGAGACTCCCCATGGGGGCGGACTAATCCAGGTTACAAGGATCTTTCTAGCAGGAGATCACTCCCCGCCCCCCATCTCAACAGCTGGAGGGACATCTGGAAGACAAAGACTTCAGACTGGGTAAGTTTGGTCCCGGGCTGGAAGTGGGGGACTCGGCTGTGTATTGAGGTGGCGGTATCATAGCCATAGTATCATAGCCGATGAGGTTAATCCGAGGCGTGATTATTGCTAATTGAAATCTGTTAGGGTGAGAGAGGGCTTGATTCAAATCCTGCTTAGTCTGTTTAAGTTAGAATTCAGATCTCTAATTTATTTATATTTCTTCGCTAACGGACTTTGATCTCTAGGCCTGCTACTTATAATCACTTAAAATTTGTCTGTCGTTAATAAATCTTTTATATTTTACCTACAACAGTGTGTTTAGGTTGAAGTGAGTGGGGAATCTCAGTTCAGACTACAAGGGCTAGTGTGTCCCCATTCTACACTGGGGGAGTGGCAAACTTGGTATTGAGCTTACACTGGTCAGACTTCTGGGCTGTACAAGATGGTAGAGTTCTGGGGTGTGAGACTGGAGAACTGGGGGGAATTGGCTGAAGCCTCCCCATTGATGTATCATTCGTGTGTGTCTGGGAGATCATTCATGTAACTCAGATGTGTCCCTGCCTGTAGATGGCTGTGTCAGTGCAGTGCCTATCAGAGGCTCCTAGCTTGACATGAGTATCACAGGGAGGGGCACCCCAGGTTGGCGGGTTTGGAGGACTCCGCGGTCCCATGGTCCAGATTGCACCGCAGGGACCCCGTCACACTTCATATGCCCTGCCTCAACCTTCCCCACTCACACCCCACCTCTGTGCCCCATATTCTGCCTCAGCACCCCCACACCCCATCTCTGTGCCCCCCACCTACACCCTCCTCTTCAGCAACCTCCTTGATATTCCCCTTGCACCCTGCCTCACCACCCCTCACACAAACCATCTCAACCCCCACCCACCCCCCTCCCCATCTCAGTGCTCCAGCCGCATGGGTGGCAGGAGAGGTGAGCCAGCCCAAGTACATACCTAAGGTTTCAGATGGGATTGCAAGTGGCGTGGTTTGCCTGACCCACCACCCCCGTAGCCATGGCTACACTTCTATTTTGATTGCGCTACCTCGATCACAGCGAGTACAGGTATGGCCGCCTGATCTGGAAATTACACCTCCAGTTCCCGTGTAGACATATCGGGGCTACATTAACAGTTAGTAATGACTATGCACAGGAATTACTCCCCCTCCTCCAGAAAGTGCGTGGAAAGGATGTAGAAATGCCCTTTCTACAGTGTTGTTAAAACTATAGTGAATCTTGTGATAGTTTCAGACAGCCCCAGCTCCTGGTATCATGTGATTACATGAGACTCTCAGCTTTTTTTTTCTTTTTTTTTTTTTTTAAAGAACAAAAAACGTTTAGCCTTTGTGATTACAGCTAAAAGCTTGAAAACATGACACACATGTGACCTCAGGCTCAGAGACCAGAAAGTAAAGAAAAAGATCCAACTTTTTATTTGTTAAAACCTCCTGCATTTTAAGACAAGCTAATGATTTTGGGGCAGGTTGATCATTTCTGAACCCTGGGGGCTGGCCACTCCCATGGGTGGAGCAGATGTGTGCGGGGCACACCTTTCTACTGGCCTGAATTGTGCAGGACATCCCCCAGCCGGCCCTGATTTTTAAAGTCATCCCGTGGTCCCACATTGCCATTGCCAAGTACCTGATTCAGGCTATTCAGCTGCTGCTGCCAGTTCCCCCAGCAGCTCTGGGGCTGCTGTTTAGCGAGTTAACGTGCCCACCTGTCCGCTTCCTCTCCCCTCCCCTCGGCTGGCTGTGTGATGCGCTAGGACGCTGGGGACACCTGCCCTTACAGGGAGTCACTCGCAGTGCAGTGGCAGCACAGTTAGCAGCTTCTCTGCAGGGGACAGAATCAAGCTTTGGTGCCCATGGCTGGCACTTAGCAGGCCCTGCCTTCAGGCAGCAGGGGCAGTGAAGGTTGGGTTTGGAAGGGAGACTGGGTGGTTTTAGCTGCCCGGCTCAGGAGGACTTCATGATGATGCTGATGAAGAGGTTACTCCCCATGTGCAGTTACTGCAGATCTTTGAGATGTGTCCCCCTCTGGGTGCTCCACTTCAAGTGCACATGTGGCTCTCGAGCCTTGATCAGAGATGTTCAGTTAACATGGTCTGTTTGGCCCACATGCCCCCTTCGCCTCCTCGTGCTGGACCCCGGGGATAGCCAGCGGTGCCTGGGCGAACCACCCCCAGTTCCTTCTCCAAACATCCTTTAAGGAACAGTCCGAAGCAGAGGGGAAGGAGGGCGGGTAGTGGAGCACCCAGCAGGGGACAAATCTCGACTCATGGAACGCAGCAGAGACCTGTGACGATTATGGCTGGTCCTTCCTGGCAGGGTTGCAGGACTGGCTTCAGCTTACGATAGGCCCATGATGAGGGTTGGTCCACACACTCTGGGGCAGATGTAACCCCCGCCCCCCACACCGGGGGGGGTTACACTTTAGGTTCTGTTTTTTTGCCCTCTGGTTGCTGCGCCTATAGGCCACAGTTCCAGGCTTTTCTCTGCAACCCCGAGAGCTAAAAACATTCAGTTACCAAGACCCTCTTGATTCCAACAGCAGGGTTTAAAGAAAAACACCAAATATCACAAGAGCTGGCAATGCTTATTCTGGAGCAAGTCTGCGGGAGGACACTTCTTGGGGATTACAAGCATCCTAACAAATTTACACTAAATCAAGAGAGGCAGAAATCAGACTGTCCACACAGGTCTGCAAAATAACCAAAGTGTGAACCGAACCCAATTTAAGGCATTTTGATGCCACTATCTGTAGACCAGCCCCCAGATACACAGGAGGAGGGGGAGCACATGCTGTAAAGTCCACTACTGCATTGTCTTCTCCCCCAACCCCCTGTGATGCTGATCATTTGACAACAAACTCAGTAGCGTTAGCATCCCGTGCAAGCCAGTGAGGCAGCGGAAGGTGTGCGCGCATGGGGTGGGGGGTTAACTTGGGGAGACAACATATAACCCTGATTGCATAAATAAAGCACAGACTCACAAAGCGCACATCTCCACACCAGTTCTTGCACATGGATGTGTATTTTAATAAAAATAATTCTGTCAAAATACAACAGAATGTTACCATATTTCCAGTACAGTTTTACATTTTTTTTTCTTCAGTTAAAATTCCCCTCCCCTTTTGAGGGTTTCATGCTAGCATTGGGTAACTTAATTCACAAATACTAAGCTTAGACTGAACCAATGTGCACAACTTGTAGAATGTCCATTTAGCCGATGTTATTAACAAAGAGGATAAATCTGGAAGAGCAAAGACTCTGCTCACTCACTATTTGTATTGTGGATTTTTATTTATTTATTTTTTTTATAGCTGACATGGCTGGTAAAAAGGAAACAAAACCAAAGTGTCCTCACATTCCACGCTGGAGCTGAACTTTTCATACCTGAGTTTTGAGCCGTCGGAAGAAGAAAATTAAATTACAATGTATACTTCATTGGATTGGTTTTCCTTTTTAATATGCTGGAATACAGAAATTGAAGATGTCATCAAAACCCTCCTATTGCCAGGCGTTCCACACAGTGCCGTCTACAGAGCCAAGAGGAGCAGAGGTGCACACGTGAAAAATAAAAACCCAACTCAAATCACTAGAGAGGATATTAACCTTAAACAGTGTCACACCCACGTGGTATTTAGTTTTAAAATTTTCTGTAAAAAACCCCTAGCCCCCAAAGGCATTCGTTTGTTTCAATTTCCAACTTCAAAGCGATGAGAGCCCACCCTGCAAAACCCAACACCCTCATTGTGCTCTTCCTACTAATTTGGGATAAAGCCCTCCTGGGTCCTGGCACTTGTCTTTTGAAGCGTGTGGGGAACAGAAGAAAAACAAAGTAGTTGAGGGTGGTTTGAAGAGGAATGGGGTGTCGGGTGGACATTTGGAATAGGTCTGTAATATGTGGACATATGGAACACGTCTTGTGATTTAAAGTGCAAAACCCCCACAGTGATCTGGTTGCTGTGAGTAAAAGGGGGTTAAAACAACTGCCCGTAAAGTAACGTTTCTTTTCATTTTAGATCCTCCTCTTACGTGATCAGCTTCCCAGGTGCACACCCAGAACCAGATCCCAACCACAGCACTGCCCCAAGGCTGGCGTTGTGAACTGTGTGTCCAGGACGTGTTGTGGGTGCTCTCTGCTAGGATCTCACGTCACTAGCCAGGGTGCACAGAGCTGGTAACAAACGGAGAACAACACTGGCTCATCGGAGAGAAAGGAACCACGGGGCGTTCATTCACCTGCCGCTGACGGACACTTGGGGGCAAATGTGAGCCTCACTAAAGAGACCCAGTGCTTTCTCTTTAGGCGGCCGCTGGCTCCCACCCCCTGCAGGCCTGCTCTAAAACGCCTCCCAAACCTGGCTCTTGGAGGCCAGTGGGCCCCATCTCCCTCCCCAGGGAAGGGACACTGCTCAAACAGACACTGTCTGGCTCAATGGTAAGAGCCGACCGCCTGGAATTTCCCTCTGACCCTGGCGCTCTTGAAGGCGTGGAGAGACGAGTCACACCACCACCTCGCCTCCTCAGACCGACGGCAGCCCCAGCTCAGTCCACCTGCCCTGTGTCATGGGGGTTTGGAGCCAGTTTGAAGAAGAACCCCTAACAGGCCTCATTAACCAGGAAGCAGATTCAGAGGCAATTTAGGGGCAGTTCTTTACAAATGTACATTGCCCTTAACGGCATGCACAGCAGCTAGGGGCGTGCATGACAGCCAGATGGATGCTACTGCTAACAGCAGCATGTGGTGCGTTCCATCCGGGGCTCTTAAAGGAGCACTGGGGAAACTGAGGCCCAGAGAGGTGAGGTGATTTGCCCCAGCTCGCAGGAGGCCAGTGGCAAAGATGTGGAATAGAGCCCAGAGCTCCTGGGTTGCAGTCCAGAGCCCTGTCCGTGCCCCAGGCTGCCTCCTGTAAGAGGAGCACACTCAGCTATCTGATTTGTGCGCAGTCTGGCATGCAGCACAACGGCCTTGCCCGAGCTCCACCAGTTTAACTCAGGCTGTGATGTGGTGCTGGGTTGGCGTAGCTCCGTGTGGACTCTCTCCCTTCGGTTTAAACCTGGCTTGGAGCAGTTCAGCTAAACCCGTTTAGCTTCACACTTTCCCCAGAGCAGCTCTGGGCATAGACCAAGCCCAGGTCTCCCTCTGATGGCGCCACAGCTAACGCCCACCAGCAGCAGTGACCGAGCGGGGCAGCCAGCGGCACAGAGTGTGGGGAGCAATCCAGCAATACTTGTGGGCGGGGCCCGTTCTCCTTCACATGCCATGTGTGCAGCTAGTGTCCCCGGGCAGTGCCCTGCTGTCGGAGAGACGCGCACTGAGCACTGGGCACTGCCTGGCGCTAGTGGGGGCAGGAAGTGGTAACTGAAAGGTCTGGAAATAGCGAGATAAGGCACAAAATAGTCAACATCCTCTCCCGGCAACTGGTGCGGTGAACCAGCCTCCAGGCTGCGCTGCCCCCATGGGATAGGATGGGGAAGTGCAGCCAAGGTGAGCATGTCTGTCCATTTTCCTGCCAAGCCTTTGGGGAACTGCTGGACAGACCAGGGCCCCTCTCTCCGGCAGGGACCCCAGGGCCAGCCAAGTCCCAGCCCACGCACAGGCAGCTGCCAAGGTTCAGTTTGATTCCAACGTGAAAGGTCTGGATGGCACTTATCCAGCCAGCCCATTATTAGCGTGGGCTGGTCCCATCACCGCAGGGCTGAACCGCGCACACTCCAGACTGCCCCTGAAGAGACGCATGGCAGGACCTGGCCCTGGGAGAGGGACTGGCTGGTCCAATGGGTCTTTTTCATCTCTAGACTCTGCAGGAAATACCCCACGTGACCCACAGGGGGATTCCGGTCTCAGATGGACACTGGTGTAAAACATTCGATTCAGTGGAGTTAGCCCTGATTTGCACCGGGGGAGAACTGAGGCAGGCCTGTGGGGTCTGCAGGCGTCTGGAGGCAGAGGGGCAGGGGATTCGGGAAGTAGCGATGCCTCCTGAGGCACATTAGCTCCCCAAACACAGCTACGGACATGCCAGGAACAGCCCGGCCACTCCTCAAGCCAGCAGGCTCCAAACTTGGGCAACACGACAGAGCCGGGTCACACCCAGCCCTTCTGCAAGGAGTCCTGTTACACCCAACTGCTACAGCCACAGCCCGGGCACGGCCACCCTAGAGGAAAGCACTGCCCCTCTCTCAGGAGCCTGCCCTACATGCCAGGTACGCACCGCTGCTGCAGTCAGGAACCGGGGCCACAGTGCAGGAGGGCACTGAGATGGCTGCAGCTCCTCCCAGGGCTGGATCCAGGCAGCTGCTTTACCAGCAACACCCTGGGAGGAAATGGCCCACCGGGCTCCTCGACAGGGCCGAGTGTCTAAATAGCACCCACAGCCGCCCAGCCTATCAAAGGGGGCGAACGGAGTCACCGCAGAGCAGGCCTTGAAACTCATCCAGCAGCTCCAGGCAAAGCGTGGTTCATCCGCACTTCCCCTGGGGAATCACGGCTCCAACTGAAAGGTCAGAATTTGTCCCAGGTGACCCTCAGATGAAGCCCCCAGCCCAGCTAATCCCCTCAGACCCTCCTTTCCCACCTACGCACAGGACACCACAGCTTCCGGAGCCAGAGCCACAGGGCAGGAGAGCTGGCACCGACCAGCCTCTGCTTCTGCCCTTCCCTGCGTCACTGAGTGCATGCTACAGAGATCCAATGGCGCAGACATCGGTCGCCCTCATGCCAGCGTCCCACAGCTCCCTCTGGACTTACTAGACACTGGCCTATGGGGCACACTCACACCTGAAGCATACTCAACATGACAGACCTGAAAATAACAGGGCTGGAGCCCAGAGAGGAGCGAGTTTAGAAAGGCTCCTGGGTGTTATTCCCCGTTACCAGCCTAGCACGACTGTCCTATGCCCTGTCAGTCACTTGCTGGTGACATCCCCTGACCAACACAATACCATGGGCACAGAACCTCAGGGAAGCCGGTTTGAGGAGTTTATACTGCAGAGACGTGGGATTTTAGTCACTCAGATCCAGCAGTGGGCAGGATCCTTGCGAAGGAGGAAGCTCTCAGTTCCCTGCACGCCGATCGGCTCCCAGACCACCAGAGACCCTGACCCCACTGGGTTATTCTGTATACGCCAACGAGACAAGGGGAGAAAAGGCACGTGTGGGGCCAGCTCTCAGACGGAGCCAGGCGAGCGCTCTGGAATTACAGTGTAAATTCTGACTGGTCCCCAAGCCATCCCCTCCCGGCTCCTCCTACCTCTTTCCTGAGACCATGGTGCCATAAGCCAAACAATGGTAGGGGAAGCTGGCACACCACCTCTGCCACTCTGCTGATGCCCCTCAATCCAGCTCCCCACCCCCAAACTCTGGCAACATCCCTCAGTCCTGCCCCACAGCTCCCCTGCTATCCCAGATCCTAGAAGCCCCTGCCCCACCACTGCCAATGACCTTTAATCCTGACCTGTAGCCGCTGCTAGTCCAGCCTGCGGCTGTCCTGAGCCCAGAGGTCCAAACGCAGCACCATGGTGCCCACCAGGGAATTCCGACTACACCTCTCTCCCCAGCAAAGGAAGTCAGGGTGAAGCTGTCCCCCAAGGAGAGACTCCGCCCCACTACGCTCCCTGCACAGAGCCACCGAAAGGGCACCTTCCCCAAGGCTCCTGGTTCTGAAGCCAGCCCCTCCAGGAAGCTGCCACACGCCCGCGTGGTAACCCCCCTTCGCTGCCCCAGGCTGTGCGTGATGGGTCCCTTTACTAGGGAGCGTGAAACCAGCGAGTGGTGCACTTCTGCAGCATCCTCACAGCTCACCTCAGGGGTCCATGCAACCCAGAAGCAAAACTACACTCATTCCAGCACGCTTGCTCCAGGGACAAACTTCCCTGTCTGGGCTGCCATCTGGGGAAGTGGTTGCAGTACTGCAACCCTCTGGTGCAGCTACTGAGGAGTGCAAGGGGATTTTACACAGCTAGTGCAGACCCATTGGAAAGGTGCGATTGGGAGCGTGTAGCTTTGCGAACAGGGGCCGCTAACGGAGTTTCGAGAGGGAGTTTGGAAGGGGAGTGGGAAGGGGGTGAGGTACTCTTGCCATTCTGTAAAATCTTTAAACTAAACTATAATCAAAGCCTCTTGATTTAAACAAAAACCCTATCGTTAACCTAGGCAGCTGTAGGAGAGAATGCAGGCAGAAGCCCAGCAGCAGAGTGGAGGCTATCCTGTTTATTGCAGTCAGTGCAGCATGGATAATTACCTGCCTGTGGGCGGGTGGCGTATGTGTGCATTCGGTGCAAGGAACTCCTGGCCCTCAGAGACCGCGTACGGGCTTTGGAGGCCAGGGTGGCGGAACTGGAGGAGCTAAGGGAGGCAGAGAGGTATGTTGATGAGGCTTTCCGGGACACTGTAGAATTGTCCCACCTCCGGTCAGACAGCCCCTGTGCTGTTGAGGAGGATGAAAGACCCAGGGAAGCAGAGCAGTCAATGGGAGCAGAGGGAAACCTTCCCATAGTTGGGACCCTCCTTCCAGATGGTGTTGGGGTATCCTCTCACACTGAGGTTACCTCTCCGGGGAAGGGAACTCCAGTCACTAGGAAAAGCAGGTGTTAGTAATGGGAGATTCGATCATTAGAAACGTAGATAGCTGGGTTTGTGATGACCGGGAGAATCACATGGTGACTTGCCTGCCTGGTGCAGATTGTGGATCTCTCGAGACATCTAGACAGACTTATGTGTAGTGCTGGGGAGGAGCCGGTGGTCGTGGTACACGTAGGTACCAATGACGTAGGGAAGGGTAGGAGAGACGTCCTGGAGGCCAAATTTAGACTGCTAGGGAAGAGACTGAAATCCAGGACCTCTATGGTGGCACTCTCAGAAATGCTTCCAGTTCCACGCGTAGGGCCAGGCAGGCAGAGCTTCAGAGTCTCAATGCGTGGCTGAGACAATGGTGTAGAGAGGAGGGGTTTACATTCATTAGGAACTGGGGAAACTTTTGGGATGGGGGGAGCCTATACAGGAGAGATGGGCTCCACCTAAACCAGAGTGGAACCAGACTGCTGGCACTTAACATTAAAAAGGTTGCAGAGCAGTTTTTAAACTAGGAGATGGGGGAAAGCCGACTGCTGCAGAGGAACATGTGGATCAGACAGAGACTTCTCTTAGAGGAGAGTCTATTGATTGAGATTCTCTAGGTTCTAGTCAGGAGCAGAGGATGGAAGAGGATAAAGGATGGGCCAGATCAGATGAGAAACATTCACATAAAAAAGAATCTGACACATCAGAAAAGGGCAGACAAATAAACAGTGACAAGTTTTTAAAGTGCTTGTACACAAATGCTAGAAGTCTAAATAATAAGATGGGTGAACTAGAGTGCCTCATGTTAAAGGAGGATATTGATATAATAGGCATCACAGAAACCTAGTGGAGTGGGACAATCAATGGGACACAATCATTCCGGGGCACAAAATATATCAGAAGGACAGAACAGGTCGTGCAGGGGTGGGGTAGGGGGTGGCGGCACTATATGTGAAAGAAAATGTAGAATCAAATGAAGTAAAAATCTTAAATGAATCCACATGTTCCATAGAATCTCTATGGATGGTAATTCCATGCTCTAATAAGAATATAACAGTAGGGATCTATTATCGACCACTTGACCAGGACAGTGATAGTGACAATGAAATGCTAAGGGAGATTAGAGAGGCTATCAAAATAAAGAACTCGATAATAGGGTGGGGTTTCACTTATCCCCATATTGACTGGGAACATGTCACCTCAGGACAAAATGCAGAGACAAAATTTCTTGATACTTTAAATGACTGCTTCATGGAGCAGCTGGGGAACCCACAAGGGGAGAGGCAATTCTCGATTTAGTCGAGTGGAGCGCAGGAGCTGCTCCAGGAGGTAACTATAACGGGACCGCTTGGAAATAGTGACCATAATATAATAACATTTAACATTCCTGTGGTGGAAGAACACCTCAACAGCCCAACACTGTGGCATTTAACTTCAGAAAGGGGAACTATGAGAAAATGAGGGGGTTAGTTAAACAGAAATTAACAGGTACAGTGACTAGAGTGAAATCCCTGCAAGCTGCATGGACACTTTTCAAAGACACCAGAATAGAGGCCCAACTTAAATGTATTCCCCAAATTTAAAAATACAGTAATAGAATTAAAAAAGAGCCACCGTGGCTTAACAACCATGTAAAAGAAGCAGTGAGAGATAAAAAGGCATCTTTTAAAAAGTGGAAGTCAACTCCTAGTGAGGTAAATAGAAAGGAGCATAAACACTGCCAAATTAAGTGTAAAAATGTAATAAGAAAAGCCAAAAAGGAGCTTGAAGAATGGCTAGCCAAAAACTCAAAAGATAACAAAATGTTTTTTTAAGTACATCAGAAGCAGGAAGCCTGCTAAACAACCAGTGGGCCCCTAGACGATTGAGATACAAAAGGAGCACTTAAAGACGATAAAGTCATTGCGGAGAAACTAAATGAATTCTTTGCTTCAGTCTTCACGGCTGAGGAAGTTAGGGAGATTCCCAAACCTGAGCCGTCCTTTGTAGGTGACAAATCTGAGGAATTGTCACAGATTGAAGTGTCACTAGAGGATGTTTTGGAATTAATTGATAAACTTAACAGTAACAAGTCACCGGGACCAGATGGCATTCACCCAAGAGTTCTGAAATAACTCAAATGTGAAGTTGCGGAACTATTAACTATGGTTTGTAACCTGTCCTTTAAATCAGCTTCTGTACCCAATGACTGGAAGTTAGCTAATGTAATGCCAATATTTAAAAAGGGCTGTAGAGGTGATCCTGGCAATTACAGACCAGTAAGTCTAACGTCAGTACCGGGCAAATTAGTTGAAACGATAGTAAAGAATAAAATTGTCAGACATACAGAAGAACATAAATTGTTGGGCAAAAGTCAACATGGTTTCTGTAAAGGGAAATCGTGTCTTACTAATCTATTAGAGTACTCTGAAGGGGTCAACAAACATGTGGACGAGGGGGATTCAGTGGACATAGTGTACTTAGATTTCCAGAAAGCCTTTGACAAGGTCCCTCACCAAAGGCTCTTATGTAAATTAAGTTGTCATGGGATAAGAGGGAAGATCCTTTCATCGATTGAGAACTGGTTAAAAGACAGGGAACAAAGGGTAGGAATAAATGGTAAATTTTCAGAATGGAGAGGGGTTACTAGTGGTGTTCTCCAAGGGTCAGTCCTAGGACCGATCCTATTCAACTTATTCATAAATGATCTGGAGAAAGGGGTAAACAGTGAGGTGGCAAAGTTTGCAGATGATACTAAACTGCTCAAGATAGTTAAGACCAAAGCAGACTGTGAAGAACTTCAAAAAGATCTCACAAAACTAAGTGATTGGGCAACAAAATGGCAAATGAAATTTAATGTGAATAAATGTAAAGTAATGCACATTGGAAAAAATAACCCCAACTATACATACAATATAATGGGGGCTAATTTAGCTACAACTAATCAGGAAAGAGATCTTGGCGTCATCGTGGATAGTTCTCTGAAGATGTCTACGTAGTGTGCAGCGGCAGTCAAAAAAGCAAACAGGATGTTAGGAATCATTAAAAAAAGGGATAGAGAATAAGAGGGAGAATATTTTATTTCCCTTATATAAATCAATGGTATGCCCACATCTTGAATACTGCGTACAGATGTGGTCTCCTCATCATCTCAAAAAAGATATACTGGCATTAGAAAAGATTCACAGAAGGGCAACTAAAATGATTAGTGGTTTGGAACAGGTCCCCTATGAGGAGAGATTAAAGAGGCTAGGACTTTTCAGCTTGGAAAAGAGGAGACTAAGGGGGATATGATAGAGGTCTATAAAATCATGAGTGGTGTGGAGAAAGTGAATAAGGAAAAGTTATTTACTTGTTCCCATAATATAAGAACCAGGGGCCATGAAATGAAATTAATGGGCAGCAGGTTAAGTTCTTCTTCACACAGCGCACAGTCAGCCTGTGGAACTCCTTGCCTGAGGAGGTTGTGAAGGCTAGGACTATAACAGCATTTAAAACAGAACTAGATAAATTTATGGAGGTTAAATCCATTAATGGTTATTAGCCAGGATGGGTAAGGAATAGTGTCCCTAGCCTCTGTTTGTCAGAGGGTGGAGATGGATGGCAGGAGAGAGATCACTTGATCATTACCCATTAGGTTCACTCCCTCTGGGGCACCTGGGATTGGCCGCTGTCAGTAGACAGGATACTGGGCTAGATGGACCTTTGGTCTGACCCAGTACGGCCGTTCTTATGTCTCTTATGTGTATAGTGGTGGGGCCTGGCTGCACCACTAGAACAGAGAGGTCTCAGCATGGCCTGTTATTCAACAACTTAGAGGCTCTCTCTGAACTTGACCATGGCAGATTGTCAGTCATTCCTGCAGCGTGCCCAGGGTTCAGATGCATGTCCTGAGCGCTCTGTTCTGGCTCTCCAGACTGGCTGCGTGCTGTTCTCTGCAGAGTAACACTTTTTATTCATTTTTTGTAGGGAAAAAGAAGCTAGTTTGAGCCATTTTCCATCCCAGCTGCTCAAAGAACAGCAGCATCACGTACAAGGAGATTTCACAGCTCATTTGCCTGTGATGAGAATGGTGAGATTTTGGACATTTCAAATACAATTTACTCCACACAGATGCAGTAGCAGGCCCAAGTCAGCTGTGAATTTTTTCATGTGCACTAAAGGTTGCTATGTTGTCATGTTCCAGACTGATCCAATGTTACACTGGAATGGCTCCGGAGCCCCTGCGGTTACCTAAGGCGCATTTTAAAGTGTCCCCTGACAACCTAGAGTCATTAAGAAAACTGCTGTCATGACAGAAGAGTCATAATCTTCCTTTAACCCAAGAAGCCAGAGCCAAGCTTCCAACCACTAGAACTTCAGAGCAAGATCTGCAGAGTCAGTCGGTTACGTGGCCAATTCAGAGATGGGTCAGCTATGAAGTAAAAATCAGCCTGGAGGATTTTGAATTGAATTGGAGATAAGCAGGATACTAGGAACGAGGAAGAGAAGCATTGTTTCCTGACGCCAGGCTCAATGATCTGCCCCTACTATGCCACAGAAGGACAGTAGGAATGGTGAAGTATTCACAATTGCACTAACCAGTCGTCCTGGAGTTGGACATGGAACTGACCGGAATGCAACACAAGGATGGCTTATCCAACGTGAATAACCTTTAGGAGAACTGGCTGAAGACATGGAGAGGCCAGTCCATCACATCTCCAGATACCCCAGAGGAGCTACCAGAAGTCTTAGCCCAAGAGCATTTAGATGCTTTACCTGTAATGAACGAGAAACTGAAGCTAAAACAATTGCTCTAGAAGAGTAAATGCAAGTGTGGAGTAAGCAGCTTTCTAACCATTCTGCCAAGGAAGAAAGTGATCCATGGTGCAAGGCCAATACAGGGACCCAAGGGGACAGCTGCACAATCTATGACAAGGAAAAGGCACTGCTTAAAGGAAGTGGCAACTACTACAATACTGAGCAGCAAAAAGCACAACCTCCAGGCAGGGCCCCAAGCAGCCAAAACAAAACAAAAGCCGCGATCGCGATCTAAAAAAAGCCGCGATTGCGATCTGCGGCGGCAATTCGGCGGGAGGTCCTTCACTCCCAGGCGGAGTGAGGGACTGTCCGCCGAATACCTGGACGTGCCGCCCCTCTCCGGAGCAGCCGCCCCAAGCACCTGCTTGAGAAACTGGTGCCTGGAGCCGGCCCCGCCTCCAGGGAATCTTTGGAAAGGAAGTGGTGACGTTGTTACAAAGGTGGGGAGAGGCCAGCTGCAAGCCAGGACGAAAACAGTTAAAGCTGACCAGCCACTGGGGCTATCTCCGTCCTTGAGGGATATGGTTAGGTAACTTACCTAACCCAAACTGGCAAACCCCAGGCAGAGAGAGGACGTTGAACTGGGGGCTGAAAAGCAGGTCTGCTGTAAGAGATACTGTGAATACAAGTTCTAAGGCCAGGCTGGCTTTAGCAGATGCTACTGCAGCAACCCTGCCGGTTGTTTAGACTGGACTGCGCAAGCCAGGCCCAGTGGTTGGTGATGAGGCTGCAGGAAGAGGGAAGATTCCTCCCTAAGAAGTATTTTCAATTCTACATTTTCACCAACAGGTGGCGCTAGCCATGTACACATTGGTTATGATTTCACAATGGACCCTTCACCCCCCATCTGTCTGCAAAGGGTTTCCCTTCGGTGTTCCCTCACCACCACCACAGGCAGGCTCTGCAGCATCCAACCCCTCCTCTGCCGGGCCCGCAAGCATGTGCTACACCATCAGCAAAAGCAGTCCTGACACAGGGTCTGGGCTTCAGCAGAGAGGTGCCCCATGGTCTCCTGCTCCAACTGCAGCCTCCACTTGTGGTGCCGAACATGCCTGCTCCAAACCAACGTAGCTGGGAGCCAGGAGCTAATTCCTTCCCCCGCATGGTGCGTAAGCTCACTCGCAGTCTGGAGCCCACCGGAGGGGCTGGCGAGGATTTTAAGCCTGAATACCCTCCACTTGGCATTAGTGAATTGGAACAAATTTTATTTTTCATTTTCCACTTATGAAAAAATTTCAAAGGAAACCGAAAAAGCAGCAGAGACACGTGCTGCAAACCCCACTGCCCCTCTGCGAAGATCTGTGGGCAGTCAGTCAGGCACATCGCTGTTCACTGTTCCCTACTCTCCATCAGCAACGGCACCCAGACACAAACACGCAGCGTGTAAAGCCATTGGGTACCGTCCATCTCGCACGCACACGCACGCTTTTAATCCAACGTGTCTAGCAGCACTTGTGAGGACACCTATGACAGCACTGCTGAACCAGTTCATCCTCATTTGGTGTTAAGCCATCACAGCCGCTCGCTGTGGTCGCTGTGTGGCTCCAAATTCAATATTTACTTTACAATCCTTATGAAAACAGAGCTGCTGCCTTTCAGTGTCATGGCCTGGCTGTCATGTATTTAAAATCTTGCCGTCTATAATGCTGTTGGTTCACACACACAGCCTGTAAAAACCTGACGTTTACAAGCTTTGGGGGTGACACAAGCACACTCCATACTTCCAGGTCAATTCTCCCAGCAGACCCCTGGCATATCCAAGCAGCCATTCCTGGCAGAGCTCTAGCTGGGGGATGCAGCTCAGAGCCCAGCTACACCGACATGGCCTAACCCGCAGAGAACGGGGCTCTGTAATGGAACACACAGCCACACCCTTCGCTCGGGCAGCGCTAGCAGCTGCTCCCTGGAGGTTAGCGCCAGGGGCTCATCCAAACCTGGTGATTTCCAACTCCCTCCGCTTTTCCAGCCGCTAATCACAGCGAGGTGCTCTCCATGCCCGCAGGCTGGCTGTTCCCGGGGCTGGAGGTGCATTCACAGCCTAGCCCACTGACATGAGGAACAAGGCAAAGGCTCCCACTGCACTAGCCTGGCCCCTCACAAGGTCAGCAAAGGGCCAGCCACGGGCTCTTGAAGGGGCAGACCTGGTGAAGCCTTCAATTCCCAGGATGAAGCCTAAAAGTGACTGCTGGGGGGGGATAACAGAGCTTGGGCTGTGGGGAATAAACACATGAACGCCTTGGCTGAGGTGGAAGAGAGCTTTTTAATGAAGGGGATCCAAATAAACACCTTGAGCTGCCCTCTGGGGAAGAGCTCAGGTCACTAGCACTGGAGATAAATACTGGATGGTCATGTGTGGGGACAGGCGTAGATCTTCTTTACTTAAGAAAATAATAAGCGGTCCCCCAGGTGGATGAGCTTTATCACTAAATTAGCAGAAACCAGCTCAGCACAGACTCTCCAGATATAAATACTGGTGGCTCAGTCAGAAAACAATAAAGAGAAAGACCTAAATCGGAAGGCGCTACATTAGATTAACCAGCAAAATACTGAGTGCTGCTGCAGCCGCGGTGACGGTGGGGAGAGGGGAGAGGTCTGCCAGCTGCTGCCCGGCTCCGCAAACAGCACGTGACGGGGCCCGCTGCCGAGGAGGGACTGACTCAGTCAGTGCTCTGTCTCTTCCCTGGGCAGTGTGGGGGGCCGGGCAGCAGGGAGGTCAGGCGAGGGAAGAGGCGGTGGTGGCAATGGAGGGTGAAGGGCAGCACTGGAGGACGTCACTCCATCTCCTCTGATGGCTAGTGCAAACAATCGTCAACTCTGGCAAAGGAGCAGGAACCCAAGCCCACACGAGCCATGAGCCGCAAACACTCGGAGGCCTGGCCCAGGGCCAGCATCAGCGGGGGCTGCTTTGGCAGGTTCTGAGATTCTGCGGGGAAGAGAGAAGAAAAGGTCTCAGAATGGCCTGAGGGCTGAGCACGGCACCTTGCCAGAGCGGCCTACCCAAGTGCTCCCTCGACTCCTGAACTAGACAGCGAGCAGGGCACAGGCTGGGTGGCCGCGGAGCGGGTCACGCTGGGTCTGCCAGGGTGCTGCCCCCTGCACAGAGTCACGCCCGCATTCACTGGACGCGCCCCCCAGCAGCGTGAGGTGGCAGGACCTTTGGGAAGCAGTGCTGCGTTGGCCAACGAGCACCCGCTGGTGCTGTCAGTCTTAGTCCAAGGGAGACTATGGGGCTGCGCAGCTGCAGTTCTAGCCACTGAACACGAGACCCAGGAGAGCAGAACGTGAAGGCAGAAGCAAGGTGGGGGATGGGGTGCTATTTAGTGGCCTTCTCCGAGGTGGCCGCTGTCTGCTCCCACTCACGGGCGTCTGGCCTGCAATACAAGCCCCTCGGGCCTAGCCGTGGATCTGGAGTCCTTTGTTTTCTCAAGTGTGCTCTCCAGTTTTATGCTGCTCATCTCTCTGGAGGGGAAATCCTCCACCCAGCTCTGTGCCTCTGCTGAGACCTCAGCCAGGAGTACCAGCAAAGGAGGAGGCTTGGTGCCACCAGCCTAGTCCAGGTGTCAGAAGGATCACAGGATGCACACAGCATGTCTGGGGACAAGTCTCTCAGGCGACATCCTTCAGCAACTTCTCATCTCCTCCAATGGGCGATCAAACAGGGCAAGCACCTTGCCCTGCCGCTGATACTGACCCAGCCCCGTGTGGCTGTCAGCTGCCTGATCCCCAGAGGAGACTTTCCTTCCCCAAATTCCGCCTCCTCCATGTCTGTCTGACAGAGGGTGCAGCCAGGTGCGGGGCTGGAGCGCTAACTCCCCTCTAGCTCGCTGCTCTCACGTTACTGCTCGTCATGCTGCACTCTCCCCATGCATTAGAGACAACAGCCACAGAGCAGACTATTGATGTATGGGTCCTTCCTGGGACCAAAACATGGCTCTGTGAGACGGAGGAGCTGGCTGGTGCGTGGAGCCTAGCCAGCGGGGGAAAGACTGACCTTAGTTAACGCTCAGTCCCTCCAGGGACTGGGGAACAGGGAGATCAGGCTCCAAGCCCCTGCCCCCCCGTCCTCAGAGTCTAATTCCCACCCTCTTTTCTCTGCCACAAAGGCCTCAAGGGAACCAGCGGTGCCACCTCCTCCTCCCTGAGGGTGCCAGCAGGTGGCCTGCTGGGGGTGGGCGAGTCCCCTGCCCTCAGTGCCCCCCGCAGGGAGCGCTGCTCAGTCCCTCCCGCCCTGCTGGGTGTGCAGGGAGCTGGGCCGGGCTCCCCGAAGCCCTGGCCGACAGGGCCCATTTTCTAGTTTTCAAAATTGTGACTAAAAGAATCAAAGCAGCTTTCCAGGCCCCCGGCCAAGCCCCAGGCTGAGACCAGTGGGGAACCAGGGAGCAGGGTGGGTGAGCCGCCATGGGAGCCTGTGGGGCCATCAGCCTTCTCTGAGAGCCCAGCCAGGGTAACCTCCCTCCCTCGACCCTTTGCCAAGATGTCAGAGAACTAATCAGCTGGAGGAGACCCCACGACAGATCTCTGGGCATGCAACAAGGTCACTCCACATCCAGCCACTCTCGGGTTGGAAAGGGCAGCCCAGGCTGGGTCCCACGGCCCTTTTATAATCTTGGCTCTAAGCAGGCCAAGGGAGAAGGAATGGCTTCCGAGAAGGCTCAGGAACCCGCTCTCGGAGGAGAAAGCTAATTTAAACACTTGCAACTCCAGCTGTTCAGTGAAAAACCCACAGCAATCACAAGTCTGCCCTCTTTATTCTCCAGCCACACGCCCGCAGGTGAGGACAAGCACCACTGAAATGAATTCTACTGATGGGAGAGTGAAACCCACTTTCCCTGACAGACAGTGGGGTCAGCTACAGACCAGAGGGGGTGGCGGTCAATCCCTGTACTGAAAGGACCCCAGAGGAGACAGCTGATGGCCGCTGAAGGGGCAGGGTGAGAGGGGAATGCACGGGAGCTGCTTAGCTCCTCGCAGCGAAGGTGGAAATTCCTGAAGAGCACCCTCAGAGGAGTGTGGGGACAGGCGACTGGGTGCGAGCCAGGAGGGGAGCGGAGCAGGAGGAGCAGCAGCTGTATGCTGGCCGGGGAACAGGGGTAGGGCTGTGGGTATCTGGCTTCCCTTCTACCCTTCCCCAGTCACCCCAGCTGTCACCGTCCCAGGCCACAAGCCCTCGGAGCAATCGGCAGGAACAAGGTGAGCTCCAGGCACACATTACCGAGGGCCTCCCCTCACACTCCCAAGCACCTGCCCGGGGGCGACTGCGCTTGCAGCACAGTGTCACAGCCCCTGCCTTACCCAATATAGCACTATTGAGAGCAGCACACACAGGTTCCCTCTGGATTGGATCCAGCTGCTGCCCAACAGGGCAGTTCCAGGGGTCAGAGTACGCTAACAAGCTGAAAGCGTCCTGGGGACAGAAGAGAGACATGGGCAGTAAGGCGAGCAACAATGCAGAAAACGGGCAGGTACCAACAGCCAACCAGGGCATGGTCCCCAGCCAGCCAGGTAGCAGGCATCGACCAACAAGAATGCTCCGCCTCCAGCAGCAAATGAGGGCACCTGGGCAAGGGGCTGCTGAGTGAGACATGCACCTCCCCCAGTGCAGAATGGGCACTGGCTTGTGGGAACTGGCCACAGGCGCCTTGTGTTACCGAGTGCCACTGCTGATTCCAGCGCTGCTCCCACCCTTCTCCACCCACACAGCCCCCAGCACTTGGCAGGGAACGCCCCAGTTCTGGGCCACGTGGCGGGTGCTGCTGTGAGCCCGGCCAGAGGCACAACCTCACCTGCAGCATCTTCTTGTGTGTCGTGTTCTTCCCGTACTCTCTGCAGAGCTGCTCGCTCAGAGTCTGCAGCTCCCGCCCAAACTGGATCATTCGCTCCGTGGCAGCGTGGTTCCCCCCACAGAGCTGCCGCTGCGGGCAGCCGTCTTCTGGAAAAAGGCCAGTGGGGAAGAGAAATGACTGCCCTGCATGCAGGTATCTCCCGGTGCTCAGCCCTGCTTCAGATCCACAAAGCCCTTCCCCGAGGCCCACCCTCACTTGAACGTTCCCCTGGTGGGGCTGCCGTTCTTTGCGCCCTGAGTCCAGCCGTCTGCCAGCAGGCGGTGGGTGTCTGTGCGGGGTGCACACAGGCACGGTACCGTCCAGGATCTGCCCTGGATGAACAGCTCAGCAAGTCTCATGACCACGCCCCACCGGGCTCTGAACCGCGACTGCACTGTGTTATCACCTCCGCGGAGAGTGTGGAAATGCAGCCCCGCGGAAGGGGCTACACTGACACCGCCCTCCCCCCCCAAAACTGAACAGTTAGAGCCTCCCCACAAGTGACTGCCCCTCTGAGTCTGGACCTGCAGGGATTCCCAGCTCCCATGAGTCCTTTCCATCCTGGGCCCCGCTGCCGAGGAGGGCAATCCACGCCAGTTGTCCAGGTGGTTTTGTTGTGTGGTGAACACTTGACAACCAGGAAAGAGTGAGAGACCTTCACAGCCTCATCTCATCTCACAGGATACGTCACCACAGCAACTAGACACCGGCGGCTGCCCTTTGCCAGCCGACTCGGGCGGTGGGGCTGTTTCATTGCTGTGCAGACTTCTGGGCTCAGGCTGGAGTCCGAGCTCTGGGACCCTCCCAAGTCGCAGGGTCCTAGAGCCTGGACGGCTACACACCAATGGAACAGCCCCGCAGCCCTGTGAGCCCACGTTGGCTGGCCCGGGCCAGCTGCGGGTGTCTAGTTGCTGTGTAGACGTACCTAGAGAGGACACAGAACCGCCAACAGAGGATGGCAGCTGTCCATACTGTTCTGAGCTGGATGTGACTGGTGGCCAGGCTCTGGTGCCTCCACTGCCCCATCACCGGCCCAGCTGATTAGCCCTCTGTATCCGGCACCTTGGGAGTTCCAGGGCAGTAGGACCCACTGAAAAATTAGGCCTTTTGTTTGACCCCCCTGTAATGGGAGCCCCACCCCATGTATCAAGTCAGTGGGCAAACTCAGCTGCCCAGCCCTGTCTGAATCAGCATTAGGCACCTGCCCCCCCCAAAACATCTAGATTAGTTCAATCCCCAGATGATTTCTCCCCCACCCCCTCACCCCCGTATCCGAGATCCTCATGCCTGCACCCTGGCTGGGGAACGGACCCCCAGGGCAACGCCCAACCCTGATCCAGTCCCAGACAGAGCTAACGCATGTGCCAGCAGCGCCATTCCCCCCCTAACTTTTTGTGAGGGAGAGGAGAGCGCTCCTGCCTTCCAGGGCCCTACCCATGCTGGACTCGTCCGTCTGGAGGATCTCTTCGTGTTTGTAGGTGCCATTCATTATCCTGGTGGAGGAGTTTTCAAGGACTCCATTGGGGTAATGCTCAGCCTCCATCTCCATCTCACTGTCACTGGAGTGCAAAAGGAAAAAAAGCCTGAGGGCTTAGAAAGGGCAGAAACATTCCCCAAAGGGAAAGTCCTGCAGGAAGAAGCGTGCCCAACGGCCGACCAGGGCTAGTGACCCAGCAGCCCACAGGAGACAAGAAAACAATCCATCGAGCAGGGCAAAACCGGGTTCAGAACAATGAGGGCCTGTACCTATAAAGTGCGGTTCCAACTCAACGGGGTCCCGGAGGAGGGAAGGTGTGAAGTATTTAAATTAACATTTCAAATTGCAGCCACCTCTGGGGTGGAGAACAGCAGCCAAGCAGCACACAACACTACACAATACAGGGGACATTTTAGCCAAGAGCACTGAGGCAAACTATCAGCCCTACAAAAAGTGTCCCACAGGATCTTTAATGTCCATACAGAGCAGACAGGGCTGCAGTTTCAAGACCTCTACACAGCAAATTGCAGGAGACCTCCACTGCTCTAACTCAGAAGGCTGAAGGGATGAGATGATCCGCCAGGATTTGAACTGAAGAGTTCAAAGATTCTCTTGTTTCAGATCTACGTGGTCCCTGCTGGCATAGAGCTGTCATTACCCAGCGTTTGTGCAGACGATTCATAGGACTCCGGTATGTGATGTCTCTCACTCAGTTATGAGCTGTACAAGCCTGTGGAGTTCAGAACGGAAGCTTGAGGCTTCCCTGGCCATGGTATTTAGCATCCCACTTAGTGAGCCTGACAGCTGGCAGTTAGTGAGAATCATAGAATCTCAGGGTTGGAAGGAACCTCAGGAGGTCATCTAGTCCCACCCGCTGCTCAAAGCAGGACCAATCCCCAGACAGATTTTTGCCCCTCATTAATCACCGAGATCTCCTCTGCTCCAGCATGCCCTAGCCAGCTCTGCAGCAGCCACCAAAACAGCTAAGCACAGAGGAAACTCAACTCTCACGCTTGGTCAGCATATTTCAAACCCCAATAAATGCAGCAGTAACGACCTTTCAGGCTGGAAATCCCCGGACTCAATGGAGATGCCCGTAATTCACACGGCCCTTCGGCCCAATGGCACCAGCAGCTAATAAACCGGTCCAGTGAACAGAATGTGAGCCCATACAAACGGAACACGTCTAAGTGACAAGGGTCTGGGCTGCCGTGCAGGAGACTCAGGTCCGCTTCCTGCACCCAGCTCAGGCTCCGATTCCCTGCGGGAGCACACTGCTCCCTGAAGCAAGGAGGCCGGCATGCTGTCCACGAGCAAACCCTTCGGCTGAGAGCGCAGGAGCATGCTCGGCAGCGCTGCTGCCTCTTAGACCATCTTCCGGGACAGTCACAGCATCACCCTGGCAGGGCATCTGCCCCAAAGGTATTCGGGGACTGCTATCCGGCTTCTCCTCCGGGAATGGGCAGCAGCAATTCCGTCCCTAGGTGGGAGGGAGGAAGTGTGGAAGAAAACCGGCCATTGGCTGCTCAGCAGTGATGCCTGTAGCTACTCATGGTTACCCCCGTGATGGAACGATGAGGCTGATGAGGTGCTCAGAAAGCAGGCTAAGCCCCCTCCTGCCCAGGCATGGGAAAGGCACTGCAAGGAATACCTGGTCTCCTGGTTACTTGTACTGCTGTGCTGCTGGGATTTGGTGGAGTCTGTTGAATTGGACTCAGAGTAGTTCACGGATGAAGGAGAGGAAGAGGAGGAGGAGGATGACGACGAACTCAGTGCTGGGTATTTACTGTGGCTCTGTTTGCTTTTTGTGGATGTGACTCCGTTGCTACAGCTTGGGCTATCTGCTCCTGAAAGCCAAACAGAGCGGGGTCAGAGGGGAGAGCTAGGCAGCTCTGGGCTGAAGTCAGCAGGAGACAGATTGCTTGTGCTCCTTTCACTGAGGAGCAGCCCCCGGGAGAGGGAAATAGGGGCAGGCTGCAATCCACAAAATACTAGTGCTGCTTTTTACATTAAGCAGAGTGTTAGGAAAACACAAGCAAACCCCAAATGGTCCACTTGCAACACCTGTGCTTCAGTGATTGTGAGAACCAACCAGCTCAGACACACGAGGAACTGAGAATCCCAAAGAGAAGCCCACGAGACACCCAGCCCACGAAGTTTGTCTTCTTTGAAACCAGAATTCTCATCCCTCTAACACACCTGGGGAAGAAATCTACATGTTCAGTGCACAGGTAAAAACTAGGCCCAGATCCACCTGCTGCAATAGATACAGCATTAAAGCGGAAGAAGCTTTAAAAACCTCCCACAAACTCCATCTCATAGGATGAAACATGGTCTAATGGGACACAGGCAACTTAACACCAACCTGCCACGTGACACTTGTTTATAATTTACTAATGACCAATCTGATTCTCCTCACTTGGGAGTTCAGGAGCAAGCGAAAGGAGACGAAGGTCCACAACACTATCACCACGTACCTGGTACCACAGGTGACAGCACTGATTACATATGCAAAGCCATCAAGCTGCCACTAACAAATCGTATTTTATTCACGCACAGACATGACTGTGAAAACATCAGACCGGCTCTGCAACATGTCCTCACTGGTGAGTTTGTAGGGTAAGACATGCCTGCCACTTCACGTGTGCATTCACCATGTCACAGCAAACCGCATCGCAGGCTGATGATACAGCCGCACGCTGCCGGGTGGGTGCCAGCTCATGGACGTGTGCACTCAAGGGGCTAACGTTGTTCTGAAAGCCAATCTGTGTTCTGACAGAATCAACAGCAGCATGTTCATGTGCATGGACTGGGAGGTGAAGTTTGTCTTAACTCCAGGTTCACTGAGTTTATTACATAAGAATTTCCTAGTTGCAAAAATCCATTACCATAGAGACACTCAGATTCTAAGGCCGGAAGAGACTGTTCTGATCAGCCGCCCGACCCCCTGGAGAACATAGGCCAGAGAATTTCAGCCTGGGATTACTGCATTGAGCCCTTATCCTGTGGTTGAGCTAGAATATTTTTCAGAAAGACATCCAGTCTCAACACGGACACAGGGGCTCCCAGGCTGGAAACGTGGCTGAAGGGGGTGGGGCTATGGAGTTGCTCAGCTAATCGTCTCCCCTTCATTTAAGCCTTTGCATGCCCAGCAGAGAATGTTCTTATCCATGCTCCAGCTCTCTCCTCTTAGCACCCTCAGCTTTTCACATGGTGCAGCAGCAGCAGCTCTGACTGCCAGGTGGAGACAGCTTGAGTGTCAGCAAGAGATTTCTCCACTGGGAATGTGAAGCTTCAAACAGAGCAGCTCTGGTTCCTTGGCCCACTCTGTCCATCTCCACCCTCTGCTTTGATCTTAGGCAAGCACCTTATGCCCCTGGCCCTCACTTGTTTTGCTTGTAAACTGTAAGTCCTTAATTTCTAGACACACATTTTAATACATTGTTGTTACACATGAAAAACCTGTAGCAAAGTGTTTCCATCACACTTCTTTTCTTAGTCTGGCTTCCAAATAGAAAACTGGATGGGGTCCTGGAGAGGAGGAAGCAGTGGTGAGTGCACTGGATACCTTGAAGGAGGGGGAGGTTCTCCTGCAGACTTTGGGAAGTCCATTGGAGAGCAGTTATCCCTTGTGGACCCTGAGGTCAAGGAGACAAGCTATGGGGCCAGGCCTTTGCTTATATAGCTCTGCCCAAGGAGGACTAAATCAGGTAACTGGCTGTTCTGTGAGGCAGTCCTTTTGAAGGATATTCTGTCAGCTTCCACACAGCAACTTCTGCAAAAGGCTGTTGTACAACCTAGTCTCTGTTAAAATAACTGATTCAAAGTCAACAGTATGCCATTTCTGTCAGAAAGAGTCGCCTCCAGTAACAGGAAATCTTTCCTGCTGGGGTTAGGAGGACAGATGTCTTTCAAAGAGCAGAGCAAAGGAGACACCAGCGGGTCATGTACAAAGTGATCCATCCCTGAGATCTGATCTGCTTCGCATGGAGATGGACAGAAAAGCACTTACCAGTGCTGTGAACATGCGAGTTGTTCGATCCGTGTCTGGGGCTTAGGCTGGGGGATGCTGGGTAACTGTCCTGTGACTTGGGGCTGCGGGCACTGAAACATCGCACTTCGCTGTCTGTTCCATTCACCATCTCCACAAACTGTCGGCACCTGTGTCAGACAAGGGCAGAGACACCGAGGAGGAAGGGGAGGCTGACATGAATTAGATTCAGTGCTGATGCTTTTCTAGTGATTGCTATCATATGTCCCAGAGCAGCAGCAAACTGGGATCAACCAAAGCTTAGGAGGGGTCCTAGCTCTGAAGAGGGCATCTCAAGTCTCCCCGTGTCTTCAAGTTGGGAATGCTGGAGTATGAAGGGAGTTTTGATACCACTGCCTAGAAACAGATGCTAATGAACCTGGAGACCTGCATAAGGATGGACAAAGGATGATACATAAACAAGACTGTTTCAAGAGCAGATACCTACACTGTAGCTTCCATCCCAGTATTGGCCAATTAAGTGTGTTCTACATGTAACTGACAAGATGCTGCATCTCCGCTTGGATCAGCCAAGGCAACAGATCACACTCTGAGACAGGGGCAGAGACCATATTACAGTGTCAATAGCACTGGCTAGAAAAGCACAAGACACCACAGGATTGGGGGATGGAATGGGGCACTGATTCCAAACAGCGGGAGCAATTCTGACATTTGATTCCTGAGACAAGGGAACTTTGGGTTCCCAGACACTATTCCTGCTAGTTAACCAACTGTTTCAATGTCTGCACTGATCTGAACCCACCAGAATTCACACAGAGAGTGCAAGCCAAGGAACTGGGGGTATATGGCACTGCATGGCTAATGTTCCTCGCATCACAGGTATTCTCTCTAACCCCAAGGGTGAAAAGGTGATTTCCACTGTGCTGTCCATGGCAACGAAGGGTTACTCTAGACTAGTGTGCACCAAACTTCGTACCTCTCCCACTGTCTGATCAACCTGTGCTGGGGGCCACTATGAAAGAGAAGACAATGTATGGTAAAAACACTCATCCATAGAGAGAGGCTGGTGAAGGCCTAGCTCTCCACTCCGCTCTACTGGGAGCTGACAGGTACTCTCTGCTTACCCTAGGATATGGGCTAAGAGGACACATGAACCAGCCCTGAAGGACTGGGGACACCAACACCCACACACCCACACCAATTCCTACTTTCCATTAGTCTCTGTCTTAACCCCACCTTTTTCCACACCAGCTTCTTTCTAGGAATCCCCACAGCCACGCCCACACTTCTCACCAGGCTGTAAGTGGGGATGAACTGAACTTTACCACGTTCAAGTTGCCTGAACAACAGGATGGACTGGGAAGACCAAAGGCAGTGGTAATACACCAGGGCAGGAATCCACACTACTTCCACTTGTCTGCAGAGCTTTCCCCTGACATGGCATTCTGCTCAGGTGGAGGGGATCTCTGTGGGGCAGGCAGAAGGGAGCAGGCCACTAAGGTGCCAAATTTGCCCACCTTTAGTTGACAGGTCATGGCAAAGCCCGACTAGCAACAGCTACTGATCCTGAGCAGTGCTAACAACGGTAGCCAGCGTTCCTTCCCACCTTGCTCACAGGGTAACTGCTCTTACCAGCGGCCTCAATCTGCCTGAATTAAAAAATATGCTGGTTCCTAACACAGTGAGGCCTGTGGACTGCCTGGTTCAGGTCTGTAGACTTTCCAGTGCCATCTCCCAGCACAAAGGTAAGCATACTTACTTTAACATGAAGAGCAGGTTAGGATTGTGTTCTAGGAGGCCAGGGTAGAGCTGTTGCGTGGCCTCTATAGCCTCTCCCACTCTGCCTGCTAAGACTAGCTTCTGTATTCCTGCAAGCAAGAGGAGACCTATTGGCACCAAGGACAGCAGGTACTGTGCTCACTGAGATGACACACGAGCCCCCACAGATCCCTCATGCCCCCAGAGAGACATCTCCAATGGCACCCGCAAAGGGTCTAGGTAGAGCTGGGCTTATGCCATTTGTGCATCAAAAGAAAGCCTGAGAGGACAGGCAGGGGATTTGGTGATTCCTCAGAAATATCAGGAGTTGCTGGAGAACCAGTGGGAGATACAAGGGATGTGCATTGTGCGCCCGTAACTTCTTAAGTGAAGGGGTGGGGTGCTGAGTCTTAACCAAAGGCTTCTTTTATTCAGAACATTAGCAATCTACTGAAGTTAAGCAGGGGATGGCAGCCTGGTCAGGGCCCATCAGGCTGTTGGGGAAACAAGGACATGGAGCATTCTGGGCTCTCTCTACAGAGGCACAATCCCAAATCAGCTGCACACCAAGATCTCAGGAAGCCGGTTCCAGGAACAATGAGGACTGAACTAGTTCAAACCTGACAAGCTTGACGTTTTAAAAGATTCAGGGATACAAAGCAGGAGGCCAGGTCACCACACTCGTGGTCACAATCCACCCATCAGTGCTAGTGCCAACTGATCTGCTCTGCTGGCTGGGATGCCAGGCCTGGGGCAGGGACTGAGCATTCATTAATCCCAGCGCACCCAGAGAAGGAACTAAGGCACCAGCTGCTCGTTTACAGCGCTCTGTAGCTTGTAAGTTTTCCCTAAGCGTAATTAGCAAATCACAAAACAGGTTGCACTTTCATTTGATGATTTCAAGGTGCTTTGCAAACTCTGGAGGCTGAGGGCTAGTCTACACTAGAAGCACTAGCAATGAGGATGCTCTAAGCTGAGGGGAGAGAGCTCTCCGGCTGGCATTATAACTCCACCTCCACGAGAGGCTGTAGCTACGCCGGCAGGAGACGCTCTCCCACTGACATAGCGCTGGCTACGCCGGCGTTTAGGTCAGTGTAATTTATGCCGCTCAGGGGTGTGGATTATTCACACCACTGAGTGACCTAAATTACACCAAAGTTGTAGTGTAGACACACCCTGAGTCTAAACCTCCAGTCTGAGGGAGGCAAGTATTAACTCCGTTTTACACATGGGAACTAAAGCCTGGGGGCTGAAACTTGCCCAAGTCAGTGCCAGAATTGACAATAAAACCCAGGAGTCCGGACTGCCAGTTCCCTGCTCTAATACTCCGGCTGCACACGCTCCTGCTTCTCAGAATCCTCTCTCCTTTAGATAGATTAAAAATTGTCTATTTATCTTGTCACTGTCCCTTCAATTAAACTGTAGCGTGAGAGTCAGCTAACTCCAATGGCTGAGACCTGCCTTTTATTCCTCCTGTTCACCTCCATGGCAGTTTTCTTCACTGCCTTTCTTTCCCCTCTCCTCCTTTTCTGGTTTGCAGGCTCTCACTGGTTTCTCTCTGCCTTTGATGCTTCTCCTCCTCTGATTCTATTTCTGTCTCCCTGCCTGCATTATTCCTGTACTTTCTCTCTTGATTTGCCTGTATCTTACAGAGCCCATTTTCATCGGTCTCAGTTTCACCGGGACACAGCGACATCTCCTTCTCTAGCGCTGTTTAGTCTCCTTTCCCACAGATGACTGTGGCAGTACTACCCCACATCAGATATCCCCATCAGGTTGGGCAGATAACCCACGTACTAATAAAACCACTGACACCAAAGCAGATTGAAATCTACAAAAAACACTTCTGCTTTGCAGTCTCTTCCCTCTCCCTTCAAAGGGGCAGCAGGGCAGAGTCCTGCCCATTTCAAGCTGTTTCTGCTTTGCTGCTCCAGTTGTGGCCTGTCAACAGAGGAGTGGACAGTCAGAATCCTTGCATGGGCATCGTGGAGGGAGGGGCAGCAACTGCAGGTCAGAGGAGTCTTCCAGCCTGAACACTCATTGAGCGTGTATGAGAAACGTGGGTTCCAGACGACAAAGGAATGTAACATAGGTGTGACAGGACATGACAGCCACTTGGGAGCCAGATCACAAGGAGGAGGGGGGCATGTGCAACAGAGCAGGACAGAACAGCAGAGCATCAGGGGATGAAAATGGAACTCAGCAGCCAGGAGAGGATGGAAAAAGATGCAAGACTGGACCCAATGCTCCGCGATTCTGTAGGGGGATTCTAAAAATTGCATTCCAAGTGCTCTCCAATTCCTTAGTAATCCAGTGGGAGGCTTCTCTTCAAAGATGTATTTTTCCACGAGCAAGGTAGTTAGAATGGCTCAAAGAAAATAAACAGCACATTGTATGCATGTGGAAGCTGGTGGCCTGGACATTAAGAAGTGAATCATATTAGCTGATGTAGCAGGCAAAGCAGACAGGTGTGGTGCTCTCTATCCAGCTCTGCTCATGCACCTCAGTCATGAATTTACAAAGCCCTTCATAAGCAGAAAACATGAAATGAATTTGACCATGGTTTGGCTTGATTCATTTGTAATGGGTGCCACAGTAAAACCAGGCAGATATGTTAAGGTCTCTACGGTCCCCAGCCCTCATAATCAAGTTAACGAGACTGCTGCCAGTGGGAATCTAAAGCCCCAAATCAAAGATATCTCTGGGGTCTCAGTGCAACTGTTAGGGGAGATCAGCTCTTTTAACATCAGAGGTAATCAGCTACATTGTTCCAGAACTGGGCCCCATCTCCAAGAAAGTACCTCCTGCCCTGCAGCAACTCTTAGCCTGATGTGCCAAGCTGCTAGGCCATGAGTTTGCAGGGATAGGAGCCTAAGGGGTGAAGGAGAGAGACAAAGGGAAGGGCTGTGACTTGGAGATGGAACCTAAGGAAGAAGAGTGCTCTACAGAGTCTTACTTTGCCTGTTCTTTATGGAGGTCTGTTCTTCCTGGATTGTGGTTTCTGTCACTCTGGCAAAGGCCGTCGCTGTTGCACAGTACCCATGATGAACCAGGTAGGAAGACACCATACTAGGAAATAAGAGAATAAAAACAGCATGATACGCATCACAAACAGAGGAACCATAGCGGGGGTTGTGGGGGGGGGAATCAACATGGGTGCTCTTGCAGTTTCAGCAGCAGGAAAAGCTACTCAGCTCAGCCCTGCTAGAATACAACCAGTGTCTTATTCCTGAGTTCCATCAGTGCTAATTGCAACGTAAACCCCTGTCCACTGGGAATTGGGCTGAGGTCCCCAAATTCACCTAAAAACAGACGCCAAGACATCAGATGGCATTTGATCTTCTTATAACTGACCTGGGCTGGACATGGACATGTGACCCAAAAGGGACAGATTCCACATTCCATTACCAGTGTTACAAGCCATTCAAGACCATAAGAGCTTCTACTTTGTTTTGCTCTTTACTGTTTCAGCATTTTCTGTACAAAGATCTCAAAGCAGTTTACAAACTAATTAATTTAGCCTCTGTCTCCTTGGAAGCAGACCAGCATCTGCATTTTACAGACAGGAAAACCAAGACATCGAGAAGTTGAGTGACAGCTAGAAATGGAACTCAGGTGTCCTGAGTTCTGATCATTAAATGCTTTTTTCAACAACGCAACAGATAATGGAATGGGTGCCTTCACGTTTATACTACCCCCAGATACTAACAAGTGATTTACCATGCACTCAAAATTTGAGCACTTACTTAACACATGCATTAGTGATTTCTGAATTACGTTTTCATCCTGAAACGTTGGAAGTAAAAACAAGTATTTTCACTGTGCTGTCAGACAATACATGCAGTAGAAATGTATTTCCCCAGTGACAGCAGGGACCTTTCCTTGTCAAATCCATCTTGCGCCTTCTCGCTGTCTCTATCATTTAAATGTTAGTGCTATGTAGACTTCATCAACACCTTAAACGGTGGCCTGGAAATAGATTCTCTATCCAGCTGGCTGCTGGTTAAGACTGACCAAGGAGACAGGGCCTGGATGGGTTTTCAAACTGATGACTCTCTCTATAGGAGGGAAATATTTTTGGGAGCCAGCAACACGTTTGCAGTTTGGATGGGATTAACAGCTTTGTTATTTTTAAAAACTGCCCAGTGACTTGCTCTGAGACTGAATTCCACTCACTGCTATAAGAGGGCAAGCAAGCACTTGCCAGGATCCTCCACACACAGTACTGTAACACCAGCCTGCTTGGTATGCACTGCAGAAGGTGCTGACCAGCCATCCCTCTTCACAGCCAGCCAGCCTCCCTCCGGGGCATCTCTTGTGCCCAAAAGCAAACTCCAAGTGAATGAGCTACAACCCACAGCTATTTTTAATAGCTCTTTCAACAGCCAATCTTTGGGTTCCCTATCTGGGAACCTCTTCACTACAGCAAGGAGAACTGCTTTTCAGGGCAATAGAGAGACATAGCCACACTGGAAACAAATGGCAGTAGTTACCACCAAACTGTCTGAAAGGCTTGTAAAGACAGTCCTGGTGCCACTGCAGAAGCTTGAATCATTGCATGCCAAAATTTTGGAAGACAGTTTGCAGCATACATGTGACTGAGTGTCTCATGGTTAAAGTCAGAAATAGAGTGAGTTTACATGCTTCAGTTCTGGAATAGAATAGCCCAAGAGGCTGGTCTGGTAGTATAACATCATGGGCTTAACCCTTTCGGATTCCTGATCAGAAGCCTGGAACAACCAAGACGACTGTGTCCGTTGAATCCACCTCATACTTTACATGGAGCCCCGGGCTCAGGAAGTTTAATGAGTGCAGTGCAGAGAGGAACAATAAAAGCTCGGACTTCTAGTAACCTGGGACGTAACAGCAAACATCTCTCATTAAGAAGGCCGAAACGCTAAGAACACAGCAAGCGGATGGGAGCTAAGCACTGGGCTGGCTTTCAGTTAAGTTGAATTCAGTAGCCAGAGCTATCTAACTCCTTACTGTAGGTATTTAAACTGCACTATACAGCTAACTGAAATCGGAGCCGCCCCACGTTATTATATTTCTGTCCTTGGCATCACAGCCTCTCAGCAGCCACCCCTGTCAACTGACCAGTGCAGTACCCTGTCCTTTGTGCTAGTTTACTACCAGCACCAACTCACGGGTTAGATGCCTTGCATATTTACTGCAATAGAATGTTCCGCATTGGCTAGCTGAGTGCCACATGTCCAGTCAGGAACAGCTCCTGAAATCTTTGAGATATGTTACTCCTCCGAGGAACGTGCTACATGGTATCAAAATAAACTGCTGGCTGATCTGGCAGGCTGCTTTCATGTTAAGGCAAGGCAAAGCTAATGATCTTCACAGTCCCAGGCTAGCCCAGGTCTTGTCTTGCCAGACTGCTAAACATCCCCAAGGCCAAGCGTGCTGATGGGATTGTAGACACAGAAACACTCCAGGTAGGGCTGCGCGCCTTAGTGATGCTCAGAGCACAAGCGCGGAGCGCACTCGGGTACAGCTGCTGTGCTGGGAGCTTTTCTGGCTCATCCAGGCTTCCTTCCTCTGCTGTCTCGTACCTCTGGTTTCTGTGGGGATGCCGTCAGGTATCAGGCACACTTCAGGTGCTCCTGCATTACCAGTGTTGGGATCCTACACATCTCTCACAGCCAGCCACACCAGCTCAGCTACATTTCATGCTATTTCAGATTCTCCACAGCAGTGGCTAAAATCAGTCAGCATGGACACCAAGGGATCAGAGCAACATGAAGGAAGAAAGATTTATCAGTATGCAGCCCTTACTAGTGGCTGCATCCCTTTATCAACCACTCCTACTAGTGAAAACCGGTGTATGTGGCGGGAGGGGGAGGTGTCCCTTACAGCTGGAGAACTCCCTTTCAGGAACGCTGCCACACCAAGCTCCCTTCTCCAAGCACAGGTCATCATTCACCTTGCGGACATGTGCCCAATCCAGTCAATTCCCCTGGACCACACTGTCTCCGTCCGTGCCTTTCAGAATGTACTACCTGGGAGTTCAGGGCACAGACTGTTTCTTGGACTCTGTGGCAAATGGGCCTGATACGTGGGATCAGTTCTGCAGGACACCCGCATTTGGGATCAGTTCCTGGAGGACAGACCACATCCTATTGGCTTGTTTTGGTGGGGTGCTCTCAGACCAAACAGCAGCTACTGAAATGACAAAGCATGTCTATCAGCACTACAGATGTCTGGTTCCATAGCTGTCGGTCAGGGGTGAAGTGAGGTGTGATCTCTGACCAATATAGCTGTGCCAGCAGAAGTCCCTAGAGTAGACACAGCCATACTGCCAGAGCTGTGCTTTTACTGGTATGGTTTGTTGTGCTCGGGGGTGTGGTTTTACTGAATTGGTGCAGAGCGTTACATGGCCAGTATAGCGGTGTTCAGTCGAGGAGTGCTGTGCCGGCATGGTACACCACTATTCCAAAGGATTCCCAGTGTAGACGTGGCCTGACTCGCCAATGCCCTCAGCTGATCCCTGGTTAGCCCTCTCCACGGAGGAGGTACTCGTGTTTCCATGAGGTGGGGAGTTTATGACATGGCTGGAGCTCAGGACTCCAGCTCCTTCGTTCCTGGACTGGAAGGGGCCTGGAGAAAACAGCCACAGAGCACTCTGCCCCATGCCAGGAGGACTAGGCCAGCATTCCTTTCTGACAAGGCTCCATGTCCTGTGTGGCACATAAAACCTAAATCACCTCTCCCTCACGTGTCACTGCCCCCCAGGACCTCTCATGTCACCATGCCCAGTCCTCCTGCCCACCGCCCACTCCTAACCAGTACAGGAGATCCTGTCATCTCAGTTACTAAATTCCATACATTTCTCGTTGCATAATTTTTAGTATGCTGCAGATTTTCCATTGACAACACGTAACTGTGCCGAGCACTGTCCTGGGGAAAACAGGAAGTATGGACTCCCAGGTGAAGGGCAAATTGGGGCCTGTGGCACTGAGAAAATGTGGGAGGCTGTTTGGGCTCCTGGCCCCCAGGAAGCAGTAGAGACATCATCTCCCCCATATCGAAAGCATCTCCTCCTTCCCTCCCGCCTGCCCTCCCTCCCCTGCGTGCACTCAGAGGGGGAAAGGGAATGGAATTCATTTTCCACTCTCTATCAACAGCTCTTCACAACATACCATGTCCATAACTTGCCGCTCAGAGCCACACAACTGGATGAGCACATCAACATGATTTACCAAAACGATCAGCAGTGAAGCAAATATTGGTGTGTAAATGCTCATTAAGTTTCAAACAGCAGCCCATCGAGATAGTACACCCCCCTCAGGGCTGTCATTTCAGGCTGTCTGCAGACTCAGGCAGACACTGGCCACCTTTGGAAGGCTCATTTCAGAGCCAGAGGGACCAGACACTTCTTAAGAAAATAGTAGCTTAGTCTTTGGGGCCCAATTACACAGCAAATGAGGGCAAACTTGCGTTATGCACTCGCTAATGACCCTGCAACCGACTGCGGGGGAGGGAGGGCTGGCTGCCTCGAGAGGAGCCGAGTTTTGCTCTGTTCTGGGGCACGAGACTAGAAGTGAGGCTTGTAGAAGCCTTGAGGAAAAGCACCAAAGAAACATTCCCGAGTGCCTAGCTGACGTGGACTCCATGAGTTCCCTTAAGAGTTGTGTCTCTAGAGGGTTGAATTAAGCCATGTCTACCCTAGAGGGGAGTAGCAGCTATGGCACTGTAGCTAAACTGGCATAACCCTGAAGTGTAGACGCAGCCTATGACAACGGAAGGGGTTTTTCCATCCCTGTAGGAACACCGTCTACCTACCTGATGGTAGCTTGTCTGCACTTGAAACACACCTAAGCATGCTGCCATCGACCTAGCTGTGCCTACACTGGGGACTGATCAGCATCGCTCCGACACTCAGGGATGTGGCTTTTCCCCACCCTTGAGCACCAGAGTGACTTTGATTTAAGTTTTAACTCCGCTTACACCAATCCCTTAATCTCCTCACCCTGACATAGCTCCTAAAGATCGGCGTGGAAAAGGGTTTCATCCTGAGCAGGGCAGGAATGGCAGACCAGGTTTTGGATCGTCACTAGGAGAACGCTTAGTGATGCGTTCAAGAGCCTGCCTCTAAATGTTACGCAAGCCTCCCTGGACCGTCACACAGCATGAGGGAGCAGGACAGAATTCGCGTTACCGTTGCTCATTCTGCAGCATCTGTCAGACAGGTGCTACGTCTAAGCCTAGAAAAGTAGAAGAAAGGAAGACTGCAGCAGAGACTCACTTCTGTAGCATTGCTTGCCACTCGCCTAGTCTGTCTCCTATGGGAAACCGCTTAATGGTGCCCTGAATCTTTGCTCGCCACTCCCTCATGTAGTCCTCAATGTCAAACACGAACGGCTGCTGCCCGAAGTTGGCATCTACGATCTCTCCTGGCGTCTGCAGCCCCACAGTGGGATAGAGATTTGACTGCAAAAAAGAAAGAAAGCCACATTAATGCTTCCCAACCCTTTCCCATGGGCTCTGAGAGGAGCACGTGGGTTTGTCTCTGGCCCTCAGGGATGGGCTGCAAGGGCAGGGGAAGCTAGTTTTTAAAACCACAACTTGTAATAAAAGGGGCAAGAGGCAACTGTGGCTTCTCTAGGTTGGTGACAGCCCCAGCCTCAAGAGCCCAGTTCCTGCTGCTCGAAAAGGCGTGGCACGAAACCAGCACATTGGGCTGCCTTCCCGAAGGACTGAGATCTACGTCACAACTAGTCTGTGTGACCTGTCAATCTGTTCTTCCAGAGGGTTGGGAGATTTCTACCACAATGCAGGAGCCAGGACAGTTACAAAGATTGAAAGACAAGTGTTTGTATTAGTAAGGTGACTAAGTTACCCAACTGATGGGAGAGCTCCCATGCCAGCATCTTGAGGGAGGTCTCCCCCTTACCATAACTAACCCAACTAGACAGCTGGTCCAGACAGGCTCTCGATTCTAGGAAACACTTTCACCTTCATTTCCCCACACCCTGACCGACAGCTGCTATCCAAACATCTTGCATCTCTGGGCAAAAGGGGAAGGATGCAGGACCCACTTCAAGGGCACAATCAGCCCCGCTACAAGGACTGTCCCGCACAGCAGGTGGGGTAGCAAGAGGGACCTGTAGTTAACTCAGCTCGCCAATGATGCCAACCAAACCAGCAAGTTCACTACCCAGAGTTCAATTTCATTTCCAAGTGGCAGTGCCAATGCGACAGTCTCTCGAAACATCAACCAACATATCATTCAGCTCCTGGAGGGTTGAGATGATGTGATTCAAGTTTGGGGAGACAGTCACTGAACCCAGTACAAGCAAATGGATGCCATTTAAGTTAGCCCTGTACCAATCCTGCCCCAATCAAAACCTTCGGAGATTCTCTAAACAGTGCCGTGAGGTATCCAATCTCCAAGGCATGTGGAAGAATGAGGGGAGACAACACGCAGAGCATGGGCTTGCCAAATATTTCATTGTGTGGACCATACCTTAGAGAGTCTCCTGGCCACTTCTCCTGTTCACAATCACAATCGCTTAGTCAGGCAGCTAAGAGTCAGTGTGATACACTCACTGGAAACAAGGGGCAGAGGTGACACCATGTGACCAGCCCACTCCATGGGCCAGCAGCAAGTGTGCCAGGAACCAGGGGTGATCTGAGGACTGTGGTTTGGGAATCACTGACAGTAAATATCTCCCTGCTTTATTCTGTTGCCTTCTAGCTAACTCTTCACATTAGGGTCCCATCATGGTAAAACAAGGAGTAAAATGGCCCAAGTGCCAAAGGGAACGCCCAAACTTCCTGCCCGAGCGCTATTGCACAGAGAAACACAGCTCAGTAACTAGGGACAGTCAGAGAAGTTCGAGGATAGGTGAGAACTTTATTGCAGAGACAGCCACGGGGCCTCTCTTTTTTGATAGATGACACTGGACTACACGTGCCAAGCAGTTCCTACCAACCTGACCATATGGGAGCCTATGCTGGAGCCAAGGATGCCGCCTCCTGTTATGAGTTAAAGGAATAAAGGCAGAGTGGAATTTCGGAGAAGTGGCCACACAGTTTACTTGCCACTTTGAGGCTCCTGAAATCTCCAGGTCACAGGGAGAGGAAGAGCCAAAACTCTGGCTTGTTTAGTTTCGCGCACTTGCTAGTGAGTGTTAAATGGTGGGCCTCACTTTCCAGCTGCCATGTGAGATGCAACAAAACAGAACAGCAGAAGATGCTGGTGCGACCCCTCTCAGGACACGGCCAGGGATCTGTCCCAAGGGAACGTCAGTGCCTGAGAGCAGTCTGACGGTCCAAGCTTCACGCTCCACAGCTAAGCAACCTCACTGGATTCTGAGGAAACAAGCAACTGAAGAACTCCTTTGGATCCCTTCCTTCTGCTCTAAGGTTTTAAAGGCAATAGGTATGCTGGGCAGATCTTCTCCCTTCCTCAAAGAACCTCCCAGCAAAGCAGTGAACTGGAGCACGCTTTTCTCCTCCAAAAAGATCTGCATTTAGCTGCTGTTCAGCCGATTGAGACGTGAACGGCTGGCACTGTACGTTTCTGGTGTTTGAAATGCCAAAACAGGGAGTAGAAACGGCTGCTCCATACAACACTCATTTCTCCCCCCCTCCCCAGGCTGGGAAAGGAAAGGAGGAAATAAAGCTGCCTGCATCACTGACTCAGCATCTCCTTTGTATCACATCCACGAGCAAGAACTGGTGGGTTACGTAGGTGGGCTAATTCAGATGCAGCTCACACCACTCAGTGCCTGTGCACCACAGCACAGCGAGGAGATGGCACAGGGGGGAATTGTGGTATTTAAGGAGTGGAGCTAGAGGTCCCCCTCCCCTTCAAACAGAACTGGCAATAAGGAAAAGCCTCCAACAGAGACTATCATCTTGTCAGTCTAGGCATTGGGCCTCCAACCTGTTTCAGTATCGCCAGCCCACAGCCTTCCAAAGCCGCAAGTCAGACCCAAAAAATCATGACATTAAAAACGATATGTCTCAGTGTTTTTTTCCTTCAGATTTTTTCACCGTCAGCAGAAGCTGCCAGCCCCCCCTTTGAGAGTGATCACAATGCAGCCTCTCACGCACACAAACCGTAGCCTCCTTGTTCACTGATCCGAGCAAACGTCACTTACACTCTCCGATCCTACGGGTACAGGGAGCTACCATTCTACCCCCACCCCTACCGAGTGGGGCAGCTGCCTATCCTGCCTTGCTTTCTCCCTCAATGCTCCCCCCACTGTCTCCTCTTCCCCACCTACCTCCTGCATTCACTTGAACAGTCTTTATATTCGCATTTCCCTCTGTCACGCCACATCCCCTGCACCTCTCCCCCAGTCTACCTCCTGCTCCCCACATTCCCTGGACCCTGCTTAGTTTCCTAACCCAGCTCCCCTCGCTGCTGCCTCCTCTCCCACAGCCTCATTCCCTGCTTGTTCCTAGCACAGCGAAAAAGGGGTCATCATCTTCCCTGAGAGCAGCCTGGCTTCACACCCACGGAAACATAGTGGATCTACAAAGCTAATGAGAGTCAACTAGCAAAACCTTTGGCAAACGGCAGATAAGACTCCGCAGCACACAGAGAGCAGGTTTCCTGGGTAAGGTGCCTCGGTCACTCTGCAGAGCTGATCTGCACTTTTAGGACACTGTTTGCACAACTGGCTGCCTCACCTCTCACCAGGGCGTAGGCGTAACTGGGGGCAGATACTAATGGGGCACTGATGATACCATTTTTTTAAACTGACTACATTTTAAAAAAATTTCCCATTTCTGCTACATTCAAAGATTCCGAGGTCAGACAGAACCAAACCTGATCGCCTGTATAACACAGCCCATAGAACTTCCCCCAAATAATCCCCAGAGCATATTGTTTAGAAACGCATCCAATCCTGATTTAAACACTTAAAACTATAGCGCCCTTTAAACAGTATTGCCCGACATTAAAAACATGCCCTGAAAAATATGCAAGGGTTTTTCTGCTCTCCCACTGATCTTTATGCAGGTCTTTTCAGGAAAGGCGAGAATGTCTGACACTGTCTGGGCTTGGATGCAGGAGAAAGTTGCACTGATTTAAATGTAAACTGATTTAGTTAAGCCAGTGCAAACCCCTGCATGGAACTCAGTTTAAGAGTGGCTTTTTTAAAATTCACTTAAACCTGTTCCTGTTGATGAAGTCATTTCTGGCTAACTTTTCAGTGATAATAGTCTAATGTAGATAAACGTTCAGAGAAATGCAATTTTTGAGTTGAGTGTGTCCATTCATACTTCTGGAGATTGGAAAAATCAGCACTCACCACGTAACCTATAAGCAGTGCTGCTAGGGGCTGTGGATTTTACCCAAGGCCCATTGGTACCAGTAAAGCAGGGGTAGGGGACCTATGGCCTGTGGGCCAGATCTGGCCCCTTGTTCATTTTCATCCAGCCTGCGGGCCACACATGTTCAACTCACCTGCCGGGGGTGGGAGGAACGGGACTTCTCCTTGTGGTCAGGCGAGCCACCGCTCGCAGCTTCAGCCCTGTGAGGGGTGCCAAAGCTCAGGGCTTCCCGCCCACGGGGCTGGAGCTGTGAGCACCAGCTCCCCCCACTGCAGGAGGGAAGCCCTGAGTCTTGGTGCCCCTCCGTGGGGCCAGAGCCACAAGCGCAGGCTTGCCCTGCTGTGGGGGAAGCCTTGAGCCTCCGCGCCCCCCTGAGCAGGTGAGTTGAACATTTGTGGCCCGCCATTGATTTTTTCAGTGGGTCTATGGCTCCTGATAAATAAAAGGTTGCCCATACCCCTGCAGTAAAGGAAAACAAATTGGTTTTGAACTCTCTGCAAGGAAACTGTTCCCCAACAGGTAATGGGCTGAAGGACCAATTTAAATTCCTGGTGTAAGCTCACTGAAGTCACAGTCACCCCACAAGTGAATTCAGCCCCACAACTTCCCTACAACTGGTCAAGGAAATGCTGCTTATTGCCTGTCTCGGTGTTCTCTAGAAAGTTTGCTTCAAGAAGAATAGGCCGCCAATGGAGGGGAAAGCTTTTACACCCAGTGCCCACGAGGAACATCGGACAAGCCCTATTAGGGTCCGAGACCCTTGGATCCTACAAGGCTCCCTCAGTTAAGATTTCTGAAGATCTTCCTATTTCCAGTCCCTTTTGCAGCAGAGCTTCTAGAACAGTTTTCACAGCCCTGGCAAAGGGGGTGAAGAACGCAGTTAATGTTTAACAGCGTTTATACTCTACCTTCTCTCTGCTGTACCTGACAATGAATGCACATTGTTTCAACTAATCTGGATGCATCTCCCTTGCTATATTAATGCATAAACATTTCCTAAGGTCTAAAGCACTTGGAAGCTGTATTGATGCTAAGCACTATGAGATCTGCTACCATTCCTAACGAGCGCCTTGATCAGTCCTAATGCTGCTGTGCAACCCAAGGGCCCCAGTCAGGATCAGAGACCAAACCTGCGGGACACGGTTTTAAGAACCAGAGGAAGATGTGGTCTGTGCCCCTAAAGAGTCTAAGAAGAGACCCACCAGGCAGTGGGTGGGGAAAGGGACCAAGTAGCAGCAGAGAGGTCAGACAGCCTGTTATCTCTGTTTGTCTCTTTGACTCTGGGGAGGACTAGGGGAAGGGGACCACAGGAGGTGGTGAGTAAAGAGGAGCAAGGGAGTGGGGGCAGGGAGAGACTCTGAAGGGCAGAAATTGGGATGGGAAAGGGAGGACAGGGGATGAGGCTGGCAGCACAGGGACTGTGAGGTCGAGGGTCAGGAGGAGGTCCAGGCAAGCTACCAGTTAGCAGATATAAAACAACATCCAGACAGCAAATTGCAAGCAGCAGCCTGCTGCCATCACTGGTGTCTGGGGCTGTGAAGGAGGAAGGGCCTGGATGCGTAAGACCGACTGAGAGAAACCCATTTTTCCTTTGCTTCTCCGGAGGAAGTGCTGATATCAAGTCTCGAGCTCTGCAGCATTTCCCTGCCCCTTGCCACCTCCACAACTGGACGTATACACCTCATTGCCAAATGGGCTTTCGAGGGGGCGTGAGAATCACTGCTGCTCTAGTTACCAGGCAATAACTGGGGTCCCGGTGATGTGCTCAGCACCCCTATGGCGTGGAAGCATGGACCGCTCCATTCCTTCATTTAGCGCTCTGCTGAAGAGCCTGTCTCCTCAGGCAGAGGAGAAGTCACTAGTACACAGCGTGGCGCGCTGGGGCCAATATGCCTGGGTGCACTGGCGGCATGAGGCTTTGGGGAGAGCCAGCACATTGACGAAAGTGACACTGGCTGTCTGCAGCATTTCCACTCTCATTTGTACTCCATGGTGTGAGATCCACAAGGCCAAACCCTAATAGTGCTCACAACGAAGTCCTGCTTTCCCACTGTGGCCTGCCCTGGGCACTAGCTTCCTGGAAGAGACCGATGCGTCCACAAAACATCCCAGGAGCACCACAGAGGTCTGGGTGCCAGGGCAAAAAGACTAGAGGGAAACGTTCTGTTAGACCTACAAGAGCAATAATGGCCAGGAAATACCCTCACTGTCAGCCATTATTGCATACATATGTACTGAACACTGGAGCGTCACCGCAGGACTTGTTCGGCTGACACCCGAAGAGCTGTGAGCCTTTAACTGAAAAGCAACACTCAGAACCGAGGCTGCACCTTGCTGAACTTGGGCGTTAATCTGTATAACTGCACCTCTATTGAGAACTGTGGGGGGAGTATTTAACCCTATTATTGCTGCACATGCAGAATGTCCAACCCCACTCCCTGCAATCTCAGGATAGAGTGGAATACAACCCACTGGCCCTGCCCATACGCACGAAGGAAAATTCCTTCCTGACCTGCATGTTTGAAGCATTATAGATGAACAGCATATTCAAGGAGCAAGCAGAACATTTTGACTCATGCAGGATGCCCACAAAATTTGGACTCCTTTACAATCGTTGAGACAGCCGTGTTCTTATAATCCTCCAACTACTTTTCACGGTCTCTGGCGCAGCTAAGTGCAACGCCATGTGGAAGCTCCTGATCTGAGAGCAGCTTGACACATTGCAGGCTGGCAGAGCCAAGGAGAGACTATGAAACTGTAGAGAACGGAGCTCAGCACATCTTCGCAGCAGCATTGCCTATGGCTGGTTACAGAGGGTGTGTGCAGGGCTTGCCAACAGCTAGCCGAGCTGATGGCGGAGTAAGGGGACCTAAAAACAATTGAGCATTCCTGACACAGACACTCAATCCCTAATCGCTACCTTGGAAAGGGAAAGACCCTTTGCTGCAGTATTCGGATGGAAGCAAGGGGAGTTTAGACGCAGTAACACCAAAGAAGCAGGTGTGTTTTCTGTTAACAAGGTTTGAGATGCTCAAGTTCATAGTCATACGCTGAGCCTCAAGTGAACACCCCACAGTGCTCCCTGCAGCCAAAGCTGCTCTTAGGAGAGAGCCATTTAAGGTGTAATAAAGCAGGAATTCACATGGCAATTCCAGGAGAGGTAACTATTCTTAATGGGGAGCTTGTGAGCGACCACACATCTGGTGATAAGACTGTACAGGCTCATAAAAGGGCGCACTCTCACCCCACTGCAACAGAAGCAGATGGGAAACATATCATTTAGGAACATGTGCTACCCCTTTAACATGGCATTAAACAGAAGACATCATACACCCAAGTTACTGTCCCCCTCCCTTTCATTTGCATCCCTAGTTAGAATACTGAAAATAGTTGTACTTACAGGGAGGTCTGTAAAGGCTATACCTGTGGGGGGAAAAAATATTAGAATTAAAAAGACAAAGGATTTTTCCCCACCCTGCGCCTACAGACTTAACAGGCTACGAAACGTTACTACATATCAGTAAATCTCAGCTCTGGCCCTGGACTTAGCGACCTGTTATTTAACACTCTCCCCTTCTCCTTCTACCTGGACCCTGTGGTTTGGCAAAGATTCAGGTCGGAATCCAGGTGTTCTCGGACACTCTTTCCCATCAGTTTTAGCGCATTAAGCTTCACAAAAGCAGCCCCTTTTTCCTTTGCTTCTCCCTCACGTCACTGCAGGACTCCACAAAGAAGCCACTGGATAAAGCTTCAGTTCAAGACAAATTTTTGATTTGGAAGCTGTGGTGCTTTAATATTGCTGTGGTCTGGCCTGGGGCTACCTCTCCTTTCCAGCTGGAGCTGTGGAGTTGAGCATTAAACTCCCTGTACAATTCCCAGGTCCTGGGCCTTGCACTAAGGCAGGGCTGGAGTCAGAAGCAGTTTCTCAGATATGCAGCAATGGAGAGAATGGTAGTGCTCAGCTTCCTCCTCCAAGGCCAGAAGGGACCCTGATTACCTAGTCCAGGGGTCAACAGCCTTTCAGCAGTGGTGTGCCGAGTCTTCAGTTATTCACTCCGATTTAAGGTGTCGCGTGCCAGTCATACATTTTAACGTTTTTAGGTCTCTTTCTATAAGTCTAGAATATATAACTAAACTGTTGTATGTAAAGTAAATACGGTTTTTAAAATGTTTAAGAAGCTTCATTTAAAATTAAATGAAAATGCAGAGCCCCCCAGACTGGTGGCAGTGTGAGTGCCACTGAAAAGCAGCTCGCGTGCCATAGGCTGCCTACCCCGATCTAGTCTGACCTCCTATATAGCACAGGCCAGAGACCTGCCCCAACGTAATTCCCAGAGCAGATCTTTTAGAAAAACTTCCATCTTGATTTAAAAATTGTCACTGTTGGAGACTCCACCACGACCCTCAATAAGTTATTCCAATGGTTAATTACTCTCACCAGTTAAAAATGTATATTTTATTTCCAGTCTGAATTTGTCTAGCTTCAACTTCTAACCACTGAATAACGTTAGACTTTTCTCTGCTAGACTGAAGAGCTCATTATTGTTACCCATGTAGGTACCTATAGACTGTGATCAAGTCACCCCTTAACCTTCTTTTCGTTAAACTAAATAGATTGAGCTCCTTACATCTCTCACTAGAAGGCAGGTTTGGCTAATCCTTAATCGTTCTCGTGGCTCGTCTCTGAAGCCCCTCCAGTATATCACCATCCTTCTTGAATTGTGGACACCAGAACTGGACACAGGATTCCAGCACCGGTCGCATCAGTGTCAAACACAAAAGTAAATTAACCTCTCTGCTTCAAATTTAATATTTGCAAATATGACAGAAATGAAAGGTTTATAATCTCTCTCTCTATTTCAATCTCACAAGCCAGAAAGGAGGCATACACTATGTATAAACAAAGGTTTCTTATATTTGCTAAGGCAGGGATGAGAAGATTATTCAGCCACAGGTTCTGAACAGCACCAAAAGCTCCAAGTCAAGCTCTCTGGGGAGCGGGACATGTAAAAGGCATTTCCAGACGCAGGAGGGCTGACAGAGTAACCACTACACCCAGAGCACAGAGCACGGCCGGGTGGGCTGGTGGGCATGAGGCATCTGCACTATATGTTCCGAATCATGAGACATTAACTACTTCCCAGCTCCAACAAGAGACCCAGACTATTTACATACAGCAGCAAGTCAGTCTTCTCTCTCCGCAAACACGCGCTAGTGCTTAGACTTGAAGGACACCAACAGCATCTGGGAGAAGGGCTGGTTTCCACCTACCTGCCTGCCTCCACATGGAGCATGTGAGGCAACGACAAAATGTATGGACACTCTTCCCCAATCACCACTAGCAAGACTCCAGGAGTAAAACAACCCCTCTCAGGGCTATTCATTGCCAGATACCCCACCGTCTATCTCCTGGGCTCTCTGCCCCCAAACTCTATAGCTGGAATATGTACGCCTCTCTGTGCTGCCACTACCTCAGCACCCACAGAGCTCCTGCACTCCTCACAGGAACAGCCCCAGCCACCTCGGCTGCAATATCAAGTGTTAGACTGTATGTCGGACGCCGAGTAGGCCTAGCATCAGAAGGCCCAAGGGCTGTGGGTGTTACAGAGAGGAGATTATCAGAAGGCCCAAGGGCTGTGGGTGTTACAGAGAGGAGATTATCAGAAGGCCCAAGGGCTGTGGGTGTTACAGAGAGGAGATTCATATTGCTAAGATGACAGAGGCCCAGCTGCAAGAATAGAAGAGTGGATCAGCGTAGGCAAGAGATTGGGGTCATGACCACTGCAGGGATCACCACTAGCCTTTCCACTGATGGTAGATCAGATTGACAGACGTAAAGACAGGTGTGAAGGAGGTTTCTAGCACTGCTTTCTTAGGCTTAGACTATTAATTATTCCTGACATGCTAAACACTACATCGAGGCCTCCTTCCCAGGCATGGAATTGTGGTGCTCCCTAGGGATCAGACGAAAGAAGCGTGCACTGATTCTTTTACATAGTCTGCTGCTTCTCGACCCCAGGTGTGAAAAAAGCTCCACACTGCAGTGAAATACATTAGTGCATGGCACGGTAAGATGTAAATCTACAGCACACTAGCTGGCCACATGGACCCTGCTACTGTGCACTAAAATGTCCGCTCTGTGCACTGATCCACCCCAGTTTGTAACAGGAGTAGAGCAAAGTGCACTACAGACCTTTTAGCGCACGGTAGATTTACACCCCCATTTGCTGTGCACTACCTGCCCATATAGTCAAACTCTGCTGGAGATCATTCATTCTCCCTCTCTACTTTTAGCACAGAACTGTGATTCAGAGCACACCTTCTCCAGCGATTTTAAAAAGTGAACTATTTGAAGCAACATAGATTCATGATCAAATGGGTTGAGAAAGTCTTGGATCTTGACCAGCTAAACAGCTTATAGGGCCATGAGGTTAATTAACCTACCACACAGTTTGGAGCTACTTTCCAGTAGGCAACCTCATCACAAGTCAATAAAACTATGGATCAATACGCTAAATACACTGGAATAAACAGTTGGGGGAAATTTTCAAAGGATTTCCCCCTCCTGGTCATTTGTCTTGTCTCCCCACCTACCCCTCTGTGCATTGCTCTCCCCACCATCTCCACACTCAAAGATCCTTCACCAATAGAACTGCTTTCTGTGGGGTTCCCCTCCACCACATTGGTTAAATTTCATATTTTGTTTGGCCAGCTGGGTGAGTGCTTGTTCCCACCCTTACAACAAAAGGAAGTTAACCTGCTGATCTAGCCACCATGGCAGCAGGAGGGGTTCTGCAGCCCAGCTACAATTCCAGCTCCGCACCAGGCATCCTTCAATCTTCTGTGTGTGTGTGTGGGGGGGGGGGGGGGGGGGGGGGTGGTGCAGCTCTCCCACTGGGGCGCCTGCAGCCATCACATTTGCAGTGCAGGGAGCCAGCAGCCCCAGTAAGCCAGGTGAGCACAGAGGACATTTACAGTCCCTGCACTTAAACTGAGAGCCTTCTCCTCTTTGAAGCAGGGTTGCATCACAGCCACTCTTCTCTAGAGGTAGCCAGATCTCTACTCAGATTCTGCTACAACACAGGACATAGATCAGGTTTCCCAACAGAAAATGGTATTATGCTCCACGTCCCGAACAAGGAAATACTAATCCCAGTGTAACTATGGAAGATGCTACTTCAACAGCATTCCATTTTATAATCTCAATAAAACTCTCTGGACCACACTGCAGTACTGATTAGTGCACATGTGTGGGAAGCATTGGGAACCTGTCAGTCAGTTTTATTGCTTCAGACAGCCAGCAAATTGCTTAAACGGAGCCCAGCCGTAGTCCAGACACCACAAGGTCATTAGCAGAAATTAAAAAGAGGTAACAGCTCCTTAACTATTCAGCTGGATAAAAAGCAACTCTACTCTGCCTCCCTGCAGCAATTCAAGTGCATGGAGATAGCTGCAAAGCCAGTTTTAGGAAGGTGGTGGTGACTCAAGACTGGACAGTTCAGGAAGAGATTGCAAAGTGTCTCTCCTGTAAGTCAGCGGTTCAAATCCAAGCCAGGGCAGTACTGGCCAAGTCATTAACATCTGGTAACTGTTCAGTGGTCTGGATACAATGTGTGCATGTGTCAACGCAGCTCCAAGTGAACAGTTCTGATATCACAAACACCACTGTGACAATCTCAGCAGAGATCCCAAGGACTGAACTGCACAGAGACTGAGTTATTCCCCCTTGCCCGCAGAGAGAGTCTTTTCTGGTCAGAAGGGGAGTTCACTGGCAGGTAGGCACAAAGCACACTGCCTCTGCATAACACCACCTTTCACCAGCACTGACACAGTTGTTTATCTTTCAGGGATGCTGCCCTCACGCGACAAAGCCAGCACTTCCAACACAGGCTAATAAAACATTTAGCTATGGTGTGGCTTGCTGCAGGGCCTAATGGAAAGTCAAATTGTCAGTACAGTACTTAATGAAGTAGTGAGGTAAATTAATTCCAGAGCACAAGGCAGAACTGCTGTGAAATTCACCTCAACCCTCCAAATGCTAGTCTGAGCAAGTGAGGGCAGTGGTATTGACTTCTCCATTGTAACACAGGAAAGGGATCTGCAATCACAATTCCAAGAGTAGATCTTTAACCAAGCTGTGCAACGCAGTATGAACCCCTTCATGCTACGTACACTGAGTGAAACAGCCTCTTTGCTTCAATGCACTTTAGAGGGTGATGGCCTCACACAGTGCTCCTTCACTTACCCAGAAGCTGTGCCTCTCAGCTTTCTGGCTAAAATGCGGAGCAAACCAGTTCCACACAGGATAGCCTCTCTGTGGGAACTAGATCCTATCCTGTAGGTCTTTTCTTACCACTATCACAATCATTATTAATCTCTGAAGTGCTCCAAAATGTGAAAAAAACCAACTAATGAGCTTCCACGCATCAGAGATGCTAGCTAGCTATACAATGTAGAAACACCTGTCCACATTCAAGGAGGAGCATTAGCTAGCTAGGAAACATCCAGCTGGGATGCTGGAAGGAAAGCTGATGAAAGCTTTCTGCCACACATTTCTATACATGTCACACTGAGGAGAATGCTAAGTGAAACATGTAGAGAAAATGCAGGGCTAAGGCTCAGAGGCCACTCCTGGATCCATCTGAGATCAAGCAAATTCCTTAAGAACTCTTTCCTAAAAGAGGACAGACAATCCCATCAGATTGTCCTGCAAGCTCAGAAAGCAGCCTGGGCTGGAATGGATGCCTCCCAGCAGCCTTTGAAAGAGCAGCAAAAACTATTCAGAAAAACAATTAAGGGCTATGACAAATGTGTTCTTTGCTAACAGCCCTGGAACATCCTCCTGTGCACTTAGCCACATGGGAAGTGGTTAGCGCATGAGGATGCTACTCCCTTGTGATACAGATGCTCCTTCAGGCATCTGAGAAACGGTGTCACTGCAAGGTGCATCTCAGGACAGAAGGGTTCCTAGCTGTACACACAGCAGCAGCAGCTGCCGCGTGTACAGGCAGCAGTGAAGCAAACTGAACAAGCCAGCCAAGGCACGTGAAGGCTGATGCATTGTCCTTACCTTCCCCCATTGCTCCAGAAGGCAGCCTGGCCGCTCAAGCTGGTCACGATTACTTGGCCCGAGCCTCAATGTCATTACAACGTGACATCTTTGTATTAAAAAGTTTGTTAAAAATAAAAATTAAACTTTTCATTAAAATGTCAAACTGCATTTGCCCATTCCTGCCCCCAATAAGCCCTTTTGGGAGCTGGTCTGATCTTGCGGCCAATGCACTGTTAGTTGAAATGGGAAAGCACATGGCAATCTGACAGTGACATTGTCCATGAGAAATAGCTACTTCTGTGGGAAGGAAATCAAGATGAGCACAGTTCCAACTAACCCCCTTGTACCAGTATAAACAGAGATTTCATCCATAATTTTACTCAAAGACCCTTCCCCTTTCCCCAGCTCCATACAAGCCATGCACACAGTAATCAGGAGATCTCCAAGCCAAGTCCTCCCCTCCCCTTCAGCCAAAAGTGACCATGCCTTCTGCCTCAGTTAGAGGCTTTTTCCACAGTTGCCTCTAGACATCTTTGTTACAGAGACTAATCCACAACTTCTCGTACACACAGCGAAGGGTTTAAGTGACATGGACCTCAGACAGCTGCCTTCACCCCTTAATAGCTACGTCCTGCCTTTCTGCTCATATCTGAATAGCCAATTATTATTATGAATAGTAATCATGATTTGTATTACCGTAGTGTCTAAGATCCCCAGTCCTGGATCAGAACCCTAGGTGCTGTGCAGACAGAACAAAAAAATGCTCCCTAACCAAGGGCCTTCAAATCTATGTAAGCCTGCTCTCCTCGATCCTGGGGGTCCCTCCTCAATTCACACAGGACACCCCAAATCACTGCTCCCATGACACAGTGCTAGCTTTCTACTTGGGAAAGGTGTTAGCAAATTCCTTTGGCTTCCAGGCAGGTGGCGATCTCACTGCCAGTGATGACCTGGAGGGAGTGCCAGTGGAAGCAGCACAGGACACACCACACTCTGCCAAGAGGGACCCTTCAGAGAGCAGGCTCCGAATGCTAATGATAACTAAAGACTTACCTGTGAGCCGTCACTGGGCTGAGCCAAACAGCTGCCATTCTATCAGACTACTTGGGCAAAGCCACTGGACAGGAACAAAACTCAGCCGGATTTGATGCGTCTCCACCAATTTGATGCAGTCCAATTGCCAAGACTTGGTTTGAAGAGTGGGCTCTTTTCATCCTATTGCCACAGTTCTCCAGAAGTGGCCTGTGAAGTATGTTCGCTCACCTGCCAAACCTGAGTGAACCCAGAGGGAGGGTGATCTGGTCCATGGCAATTTCAGTGTGTTACTCGGGGGGAGAGGGGAGAGGAGAGAGGGAACGGTCTCTCACACAGCCAATGTCTTCAGGTTGGAGCATTCACAGGGAAGGCCTGGGAATAAGGTCCATTAATATTAATGATCATTAGTTCTATGCCTCATCTGCATAACATGCTGAGAGTACAATCCCTCCTGTCTGCCTGTCACACTGCATCTGGCAAACAGCATCAAGCCAGTGAAACAGCTTTTGCTGTTAACTGGCAAAACAAGCAGCCTGTTTGCATCCTGTCCAGTTCCATTTGCTGCTGCGCTCCTCTCCATGCCCTGACCTTACGTTAGCCATTCCAGGAGCTGTGCAGAGATGACATTTCTCCACCCGAGAACGTGTGCTTTCCCCAAGTATTGGCATTGTAAATCAGACAGACTGGAGGAAGCGTCTTCGGCTAGAACTCTCAGGGAGGAGGACGTGCTATGTTCATAATCCCAGTGACCTGTCCAGCTGGGACCTGAGCACCCCATTAGAGAGTCAAAGAACTGAAACACTCCTCCAGAAAGCCTTGAGCGTACTGTTCCATTTGGCCACTTCTGTTACATACAAAGATTTATAACGTAGCTGTATCTTCTTGCCACCTCTGCAGAAAATAAACTCTGCCTCCTGGTTGAAGCCCTGACGTTCGTTCATTCCCCTCATATCCCCACCTCTCCTGATTAACACTTGTCAGCTCTGGGCCACGTGTAGCTGTCACCTTCCTTTTGGAAAGGGTCAATGCTGCTCCTTCAGCAGCTGGAAGGAGTCACTGTTGAGATGTAAAAACTGTTTCTCCCAGGCCTTGAAATGACAATGCCAAACAGTTCCCACTTGAGGTCCCCAACTGTACATTTTCTAGTACCAACTGGAACGTCCAGAATTAGTGACATGTATCTCTTCCCCTAAGGTGGTGCTGAGACATTAGCTCCCAAGTCATTCTTGACAGAAAGGGTACAGAAAGCATGGAAGACCAAGGAAGGCTGCCAAGAGAGAGCTTCAACGAAAAGGAAAGAATGAGTTTAAACTTACAGGAAGGTGCAAAAGGGAAGAAGTAGGCAGAGCACTGGACTGCCAGGCCCACCTGTCTGGCAGGAATACTATCCCTTTGCTAGGGCCTTCCCAGAAGATCTCAATCCATCTGTGACCATCAATTGTTCTCCTCCCAGCTTGTGGCTCTGTCCCCCTTCTCCAAGTCCCTCCACCCCAAACATACACTCCCCTTGCTTGCTTTTACCCTTCATGTTTTGTCCTCTCTACCTATCCAATCTTCTCCTTTATCACAAGGCTGACTCCTGCCTTCGCTCTGCCAACGATGCTGTCCTCAATCGACTCATGTCCCCAAACCGCCCCGCATCAGTGAGAAAAGCTGCTGGCCAATCTAGGAAGCCATCTCCCTAATCCTCCTTCAAATCCCTCCTTGTAACTCTCCTTTTCTGCAGTGCAGACCAAAAACTGCACTCTGGTAACTGCTAGACAGGCAGCAAGCTGCGATTACTGCTCCTGATCAGCTAAAAATTGCACTAACCATATTGTTACCCAGTCTCAGCCTGCCTGGCTCATCCATCTTTTGTGTCTTGTCTTACACTGGGTAAGTGCTAGAATAGCCCCATTTTTCTGATGGGGAAACCAATGCTCAGAGAGGTTACCCCAGTGACTTGCCTAAAGTCACAGAGCAATGCAGGGCTGGGAACAGAACCTAGGGCTTTTGAGTTCCAGTCCTATACCTTCATCACAGGTACCTGCCTCCTTTCTTACAGCAGTACTATATAATTACCAGCATAAAGGAAGACCCTGCCTTCTAGGTATAGAGTGAAATTACAATATTTCAGTTAGATACAAGCAGCATCCAAAACAGGCTGAGTGTCAGGGGCCTTCAGACTGTATTACCAGCACAAACAGGTACCAAGACACTCTTGGGTGGGAACAGAATAGTAGCTGGCTATTCCCTGGAACATTTATGAGCCCACCTGGGAGAGCTGCGATATTCCTGTTCACTAGAGAAGGGACCTACAGCTTCAGTGTGTGCCAAGAAACAGCGCACTACCCCCTTTCTAGGTCAGTCTCCAGCGCACACAACACAGATCCTGGATTCTCAGTCCATCATTCAGATAAGAAACAAGCAATGTTTAGACTTCATTAGGATGCATCCCCAGGGGCTTAGCTGTCCCTGGCCTGCTGAAGGTGCTCTTGTTTTCCTCTAGCATCCGCTCCGTGCAGAAATGCATGTTCCATACCTTCCTGTCACAGTCACGCTGCCCATCTCCAGTGAAGAGCTTTGCCACGGTTGATAGGCTGCTTGCGCTTGTGATCACTTGGTGCTGTGAAATGTGTTTTCCCCAGCTCAAAGCACTGACTAATGGATGCTTCTCCTCTTGACCTTGTGATTCCTTCTCAAACAGCAACAGGTAGACACTAGTCACCATTAGCCTTTCTGGGTGAGACTTCTGTTCCATTTTCCCAGAGAAACATCACATGTTCTGCCAGCCTTTGTGAAGGGAGAGGTAGCAGCTGCTACTATTCTCTTCTGCCTTTAGCCAGGGTTTCTGCTAATCCACCACTGCGCCAAGCATCCTTTTGCTTACCTCCTCTATACATCCCATATTCCCCCTCTGTGTGAGCCCAGAGAAGTGCTGGGACTTGAAGTGACAGTCAGTAGTCACAGCTGCAGCCTTTCCCACACGCTGCTCACTCCTGCACTCAAGTCACATTCACGATGCCACCGTATTCCACTGGCTCAGCAGGACGCCCCAGATCAGCCTGACCCGTCTCCTAAAACGCAGGCAGTGATGCTGATGACCCAGACCACAGAACTCTCTAGTCTGCTGAGAGAAGAACTCTTGCCGGACAGGAATCCACAACAAAAGAATGGGGAGGCTTAAGCTGGGATCATTTTGAATGAGCTACCACAAACGCCAGAAGCCCTACTTATGGCCCACATCATTTTTAAATATAAAGCATCACTTGTGTGGCATCACAGCTGGTCAGGTTGGCAAAGAGCTTCAAGGCAAAAACAAGCCAGAACAAAATCCCCAGAGAGCCACTCAAACACACCATCTCCGCCGTAGCCGGGGCTGCAGTGGCCTGAATGCAATGGCTCCAACTGCCATCTCTGAATGCCACAGGGCAAGTTTTAAACAGATTCTTCCACTTGGCCCGAGGGAAATGGCTCTGGATTGCTGCCCCCCAGAGAAGGATGGCAAAGTGAGTGGACAGTGAAAGGCTAACACTACCAATGCACCCGGGTTTCCACACAAAAAGGCCTGTGACCGGGCCACATTTCCCATCAAACCTTCTATGATAAATGAAGGGGAGGGGGCGGACTCCCTTTTATGGACACCCAGCCAGCCAGTTAGCTACAAAATCCCTGTTAGTAGCTGTTCTCTACTTGCTTTACCTGTAAAGGGTTAAAAAAGCCCATAGGTAAAAGGAAGGGAATGGGCACCTGACCAAAAGAGCCAATGGAAAGGCTAGAATTTTTTAAAATTGGGAAAACACTCTCTTTGTCTGTCTGTTGTTCTCCAGAGAAAGGAGACACAGAGCAGCAATGCTGTAAGAAGCTTTAAACCAGGTATGAAAAAAATCATGAAATCATACCTTGAAACTACTTATCTGAAACCTCAGATATATAAGTAGATCAGGGAAGGTCTAGGAAGACGTGATTAGGTTTATCTCTTTATGGCTTGTGGACTCCTCTGTGCTAACCCCAGGTGCTTTTGTTTTGCTTATAACCTTTAAGCTGGACCTCAAGAAAACCATTCTTGATGCTTAATTATTATATTTGCTCTTTTTAAAAATTAGCAATAGCCTACATTCCAGATGTACACCTCTACCTCGATATAACACTGTCCTCGGGAGCCCCAAAATCTTACCGCGTTATAGGTGAAACCGCATTATATCGAACTTGCTTTGATCCGCTGGAGTGCGCAGCCCCGCCCCCATGGAGCGCTGCTTTACCGCGTTATATCCGAATTCGTGTTATATCGGGGTAGGGGTATATTTTTTTTTGTTCTTTAATAAAACTTACCATTTTTAAGAGCAGGATTGGGTTTTTGTGTCCTAAGAGGTTTGTGCAGGTTGTTTAATTAGCTGGTGGCAACAGCTGATTTCCTTTATTTTCTTTCTCAGCTCTTCCCCGGGGGTGGGGGTGAAAGGGCTTGAGGGTACCCCACAGGAAGGAATTCCCAAGTGCTCCTTCCTGGGTTCTCAAAAGGTGGGGGGAGGGTTGCACTTGGGTGGTGGCAGCATCTACCCATCCAAAGTCAGAGAAAAGCTGTAACCTTGGGAGCTTAATACAAGCCTGGAGTGGCCAGTATTAATTTTTAGAAACCTTGCGGGCCCCCACCTTCTGCACTCGAAGTGCCAGAGTGGGGAATCAGCCTTGAAACCCTCCCTCAACCCCAATCAGAAAAACTGACTACAAATTCTAGCCCAACTTGGGCTCTGCGCCTGACCTGAATGCTTGCTGTTTTCCAATAAAAATCCCGTTCCCATGAGTTCGACATCCCTCAGGCTCTGCTGTGTAACAGCCTCAGGGCTGTGACACAAAATCCACCCGCAGGATCATGACTCGGATGTACCCGCAATGCAGCTCCTTCCTCCCCACACCCATCTCAGCAACCATGCTTGCCTGAACACCACATCGGTCCTGCACTCCTCCTTTACCATCTTCCCCCTTCTTTTACCCACTCGCTCACTCTGTACAACTTTTGTCCTGGCAGGGGTTTATTTGGGGTTTTTTTGCACCAGCCTCTTTAGCTTGAAGGAAACTAGGATCAACACAGCTATGAGAGAAGCAAAGGAAACAGGGAGTGTTTGTCCCCAGCCAAATCAAATGTGTTACAGTTCAGAAGGTTAGAGGAATTCACTGAAGTAAGCTAAACACTTTCCTCTGACAAATCAAATGACAGGGAATCACACTTACTGTGGAAGGGGGAGAGCTCATCTGATCAAGCTGCAGGATTGCATGATGGGCCTGTTGTCTCTATGGGCAGCATATTCAGGATGAAGGTGGCTGTAACCTGTGCCATCTTATACACATTGGGTGCAACTCTGAACTCCTGGAAGCTGCCAACATGACATTCAGTGGGGCAAAACCTGAACGTCCTTAGCGGGAACGTAAGGAGTCAACTACTAAAAGGGTATTTTGGATCATTCCACAACCAAGACAATGTTAAAGTAGAATTTGTAATGTTTTGCAAATGCATAGAACTCCAGGAGTTTTAGTCCATGGAGTGAGACTCACAAAGACAGAAGTCCCTTTAAAAACAAAGGGCTTTGTGACTCACTGGTGATGGTTTTGTAGTTTGTTGGGTAATATACAAATCAAACTTTCTGTGATTACATTTCCCTGCTGCCCAAACTCTAAATTCCCTAACTATCTCACCTAGGACTGTGCAGGGGCACAGGGAGGGACAGCAGCTGAAGGGCCTGGGGACAAGTCTGTAATTTAGTTAGGCACATGTGGCAGCTGCAGTCACAGAAACAGTTACTTGCACTGGCAACGTTTATGGCTTTGGGGAATCTCACAGCTCCTGCTGGCCACTGTGTGTTCTTATTTCTCTCTAAAGCCTTCCTCTCAATTGCAGATCTGAGTTACATCATATGTGACAGAGTTTCAGAGTCCTAAGTGATTGTAGGCTAGGGTGGCCCATCCTCAGGACACCCTCCTTTGCCTACCTAAGCTGTGGCCATTCTTTGTGTAGAAGCAGGTGTTGTTGATGAGGTTGACGCAGCAGCCAATCACATCTCCAGTAGTGAAGGTGGGGCCATAGGGCTGCCCTGTCCCAGAAGAACAGAAGGAATGCCCATCGTCACCGTGGTAACCATACGAATGTTTATCCCAACCTGGAGAAGGAAAAAGAACAGATCAGTAATGAGGCAGGTTTCCAAGGAGCTGTATGCCGTTATTGGAGCTGAGTGGGAAATAGTTTTCCCGTCCCAGGAAAATTTTCAAGATTCTGAATATTTTTCCTGTCCCAAGGAGGGATGAAAACTTTAAATCTCTAAAATTTTCACAAATCAACAATCCAAAAAACATTTCCGCTAGGGTCAATCCAAACATCGGATTCCGACCCCAACCTTTCAGTTAAACGTGTTTTTTTTTTTTTTTTTTTTACTATCATTAGTTTAAATTTCAAAATAAAGTAATTTTAATCCAAACAAATTGATTTTTTTTTGTCTCAAAAGTGCTGAAATGGGCAATTTTGACCATTTCAAAAACGTCTGCAGAAAGTTTGGTGAGAAGTTTTTTTTTTTAATTATTAAAGAAAATAGCTCCCGCAAACAGTTTCCGTTTTGATGAATCAGCGTTTTCCAACTAACATTTCCTAGAAAATACTAGTGCTGGCAAGAATCTAATACCGTTACTGTACTTGGGGGGTGGAGAGAGAAGAGACACACCAGAGCAGCTACAGGCATTGCTACAGTTTCACATTTAAGCTTCTAGCCCAGGGGTCTCAAACGCAAATGACCATGAGGGCCACATGAGGACTAGTTCATTGGCCCGAGGGCCGCATTACTGACACCTCCCCCCACGCCGCTCTCAGCCCCCCCCATTCCACCCCTTCCATGAGGCCCCGCCCCTGCCCCACCTCTTCCCACCCCTTCCCTGCCCCCATTCCAACCCCTTCCCCGAAATCCCCACCCCAACTCTGCCCCCTCCCTGCCCCCAGGGGGTGCAGGAGGGTGTGGGGTGTGGCAGGGGCTCAGGGCAGGGAGTTGGGGTGTGGGGTGCAGGAGGGGTGAGTGCTACAGCGGGGGTCAGGGTGCGGCAGGGGGCTCAGGGCAGGGGGTTGGGGTGCAAGAGGAGTGCGGGGTGTGGCAGGGGGCTCAGGGCAGTGGGTTGGGATGCAGGTCTGGTTTGTCAGTACAGCTCTGTATTGCCAAACGGATGCAGAATCCCGCTGTGCAGCCTCCAAAACGTACCCTAGTGGATGGAGACCGGGCAAAGATTCAGAGATTCTAAGGCCAGGAATGTCCATTGTGATCATCTAGTCTGACCTCCTGTATAGCACAGGCCAGAGACCTGCCCCCAAATTATTCCTAGAGCAGATCTGTTAGAAAAACCTCCCATCTTGTCAGTGATGGAGAATCCACCACAACCCTTAGTAAGTTGCTCCAATGGTTTATAACTCGGTTAAAAATTTACACCTTATTTCCAGTCTGAATTTGTCTAGCTTCAGCTTCCAGCCCCTGGATTGTGTTATATCATATAATAGAGCCTATTAAATATTTGTTCCCCATGCAGGTACTTACAGACAGTAATCAAGTCATCCCTTATAGCCTTCTCTTTGTTAAACTAAATAGACAAAGTTCCTTGAGTCTATCACTCTATGTTTTCTATTCTTTAATCATTCTTGTGGCTCTTCTCTGAATCCCCTCCAATACGTCAACATCCTTCTGGAATTGTGAACATCTGAACTGGACACGGGATTCCAGTCACACCAGTGCCAAACACAGACATGAAATAACCTCTCTGCTCTTACTCATGATTCCCGTTTACGCATCTGAGGATTGCGTTAGCCCTTTTGGCTAAAGCACAACCCTCAAATGTTTTTCAGAGTCACTCCCTCCCAGGCTAGAATCCCCAGTGCTGTAAGTATGGCCTACATTCTGTGTTCCCAGGTGTATATACATTTACATTTCGCCATATTAAAATATCTTGTTTGCTTGAGCCCAGCTAACCGAGCGATCCACATCGCTCTGTATCAGTGACCTGTCCTCTTCATTAGTTACCACTCCACCAATTTTTGTGACATCTGCAAACTTTGATGGTCTTGTGTTTTCCTCTAGGTCATTGATCAAAATGTTAAATAGTGTCAGGCCAAGAACCCACTAGAAACACACCCGCTTGAGGAGGATTCCCAGTTTACAATTACATTTTGAGATCTAACAGCATCTTGGAAGGGGACATGACCATGCAGGAATGCACAATACATCAGGAAGAGGTTTGTATGTGAAGGAGGGGTGGCGGGATGGTGTGCATGGCACACAAATGCTGCCCAGTGCACACTGCTTAAATGGCTTTAATTACAAGACGAAAATGCCAGCAAAACCAATTAGCGCCAGTCAAAGAACACTACCCGTTTTCATAATTGGTTCCTTGTGTTTTGAAATGCAAAATGCCACTGCAAAGTTTGCCTGGGCTGCTCAGAACTACTCTCCGCAGAGGGGACTAAGCCATAAGCTAAAAGCTAAAGTGACTTCCAGGCAACACCTTGGTCTCTCTTTTCAGGTTGGATTTCTTTAACAAGCAGCATAAGGGAAACAAGAAAATAAAATTCAGCATGGTAGGCCCCTCCATGGTTCTGTGAGTACCACCCAAGCACCATCCCACCCGAGCAAAGGCCTATCTCCCTGTGAGCTCAAAGGGGATTTATGTTTTGTTTCTCAGACCAGCTAAGCACCACAGTGAAGCATGAAAAATGGGTCCAATTCTTCACAATGTAAAGAAGCTGTAGCTTATGTAATGCTTCAAAGGTCAGTAAATCACCCCAGTTGCTCTCGGAGTGAGACACAGCACTGGATGCCATTTTCTTGTGCATGCTGGAATCTGGCTTTCCTGGGCATTCTGCCCTGGGGTGCTCTGCCCCCACAGTATCGCTCAGACTCTCCCTCCCTCCTCTCCTGTAGCACCCAACAGGACCCACAGCAAGGATAGCACCACCCTAGCTGAAGTGCTCTGCAGCCCGTCAGGACTGAGGCACTCCCTCCACTCCGCACTCCCACCCTCTGCACTAGGGGGAAAGGGACACGTCTGCACAGAAAATGCACACCCTCCTCCAGGGGGCAGTATAACTGCACTGATGCTGGACTACACAGCCTGCTCCAGACTTGGTCCTAGCTGGAGCTTAAACCCTTTAAAAGGGCAAAGCCTTGAGAGTAGCCAATGAGCTGCCCAGGAGGTAACGGGGGAAGGAGAAGGTGGCTGAGGCTAATTTTGCTGCAGGAGAACGACAATCCAAACCACGACCATCATGAGAAGAACAAGTGTTGAAAAGCCTGAGCCAAAAGAACAGTCTCAATCTAGCAAGACAGGGCTGGATCCTCAGCCAGAAATTTTGCAGTAAGCTGTTCCGAATGCTTCTGAGACAGAAGCCACTTGTAGCAAACAAACCTTTCACACCACAAAAGTGACATTCAGGGGACCAAGGACCCTCTGGAGATTGGAGCCAGGGTCTGGGAAAGGTGTGCAAGATAGAACTGCAGAGGCTCAGAGGGCAGATGGGTTAGAGATAGAGAGTACTTCCTGCAATGAGGCAATGGAAGATTTCAAATAGTGCTAATTGTTATTTATTATCAGTATTACTGTAGCTCCCAGGAGCCCCAGTCCTGGACCTGAACCCCATTGTGCTGGGTACTGTACAGAGAGCAAAAAGACAGGTCCTACCCCCCCACCTCCAGTGGCAAATTTTCCTTGTGTAAATATAAGACAAGAGACAACAGATGGATACAGACCGACCAGTGGGAGAGTACGAGGAAACAATGAGACAACTGGGGTGGCCAGTCCCTGGGAGAGTTGAGGATACGATGTTTCTGCCCTTGAGGCTCTCTGGAGTGTTACATGCTGTGACACCGAGCCAGCGAGGGTTAAGCAACCAGCAGCCTAAGAGACCAAAAACCAAACTTTATGGACATATTAGAGATGATAATCAGGGCCATTCCTTGTAGATAGCTATCAAAGCCCTGTGAAAGTAGACTAAATGCTTTGAAATGCAAACTTCTATTGTTAGAAGAAGATACTAATTATATATGTCTGTGTTTACCTATATCTTGTTAGATGTTAACTATGTAACCAGATTAGCTTGTAGATGCTAAACTTCTGTTCCTGTCTATTACTATGTTGTATTGATTCAGAGATCAAAGAAAGAATATTAACATTTAGATCAGTGGCTCTCAACTTTTCCAGGCTACTGTACCCCTTTCAGGAGTCTGATCTGTCTTGCGTACCCCCAAGTTTCACCTCACTTAAAAACTACTTGCTTCCACAATCAGACATAAAAATACAAAAGTGTCACCGCACACTCTTACTGAAAAACTGCTGACTTTCTCATTTTTACCATATAATTATAAAATAAATCAATTGAAATATAAATATTGTACTTACATTTCAGTGTATCATATATAGAGCAGCATATCAAGTCATTTTCTGCATGAAATTTTAGTTTGTACTGACTTCACTGGTGCTTGTTGTAAAACTAGGCAAATATCTAGATGAGTTGATGTACCCCCAGTTGAGAACCACTGATTTAGATGAAACTTGGGTGTAATAACATCATTGTCTATATTTCTCTTTGAAGTTTGTAGTAAACTGTCTATGAACTGCTAGAATGGTTAATTATCTTATGCTAATGAATCCAGCTAGTTACCAGTGCGCCTAGGAAATAGAGATGTTACTTCAAAGCAATGATGTGCATTACCTATTCTTCATTCAAGGAACGCCTGCTGTATTATCCGCTGCCAAAGAGGCTATCCCAGCCTGCTAGAGAACTATAAAAATTCTAGGGCCTGATCCTTACCATCTCAGCTCCACTTAAACTTGGTCAGGGGAAGTTTAAGTCGCAAGACTGAGGTCTCCAGGTCCATTCTGAATTACCCTGCTGTTTCCCATGGAAGAACTTAAATTCTTCCCATGGATTGACTATGGGACTATAACCTTTGGAATTGATTCTGGATTTTTACAAATCAGCAGCTCATCAATTCTTCTTGGGTCAGTTTCCTAGCACTTTATTCTCGGGCTGTCGATTAATCGCAGTTAACTCATGTGATTAACTCTGAAAAAATTAATCGCAATTAGATACCAATTGAAATGTAGTAAATATTTTTGATGTTTTTCTACATTTTTAAATATATTGATTTCAATTGTAACAGTACACAAACTTGACATTGCTCACTTTATATTATTTTTATTACAGATATTTGCACTGTAAAAATGGCAACCAAAATAAATAGGATTTTTCAATTCACCTCATACAAGTACTATAGTGCAATCTCTTTATCACAGCGGTGGGCAAACTTTTTGGCCCGAGGGCCACATCTGGGTATGGAAATTGTATGGCGGGCCATGAATGCTCACGAAATTGGGGGTTCGGGTGCAGGAGGGGGTAAGGGCTCTGTGGTGGGGCCAGAAAGGAAGAGTTGAGTGTGTGGGATGGGGGTCCGGGCTGGGCAGCGGGTTGGGGTGCAGGGGGGTGAGAGCTCCAGCTGGGACTGTGGGCTCTGGGGTGGGGCTGGAGATGAGGGTTTGGAGTGCAGGAGGGTGCTCCAGGCTGGGACCAAGGGGTTTGGAGGGAAGGAGGGGGGAAATCAGGGCTGGGGCAGGGAATTGGGGGGTGCAGTCTCCAGGTGGTGCTTACCTCAAGCAGCTCCCAGAAGCAGCAGCATGTCCCCCTTCCACCTCCTACACGGAGGCACAGCCAGGCAGCTCCACACGCTGCCCCGTCCACAGGTGCTGCCCCTGCAGCTCCCATGGGCCATGGTTCCTGGCCAATGGGAGCTGCAGGGGCAGTGTGCGGAGCCCCTTGGCTGCCCCTCCATGTAGGAGCTGGAGGGGGGGCATGCTGCTGCTTCTGGGAGCTGCGCGGAGCCATGGTACACACGGAGCGGGGCAAGCCCCCAACCCCACTCCCCAACTGGAGTAGGGAAAGCCCCAGACCCCCTGCTCCCCAGCTGGAGCTTGAGGGCCAGATTAAAATGTCTGAAGGGCGGGATGTGGCGCCTGGGCCGTAGTTTGCCCATCCATGCTTTATTATGAAAGTGCAACTTAGAAATGTAGGTTTTTTTGTTATATAACTGCACTCAAACCAAAATAATGTAAAAACTTTAGAGCCTACAAGTCCACTCAGTCCTACTTCTTGGTCAGCCAGTTGCTCAGACAAACAGGTTTGTTTACATTTACGGGAGATAATGCTGCCCGCTTCTTATTTACAACGTCACCTGAAAGTGAGAACAGGCGTTCGTATGGCACTTTTGTAGCCGGCGTTGCAAAGTATTTACGTGACAGTTATGCTAAACATTCATATGCCCCTTCGTGCTTCCATACTGATGATGCTCGTTAAAAAAATAATGAATTAAATTTGTGACTGAACTCCTTAGGGGAGAACTGTATGTCTCCTATTCTGTTTTACCTGCATTCTGCCACATATTTCATGTTATGGCAGTCTGGGATGATGACCCAGCACATTTTAAGAACACTTGCACTGCAGATTTGACAAAACACGAAAGGTACCAATGTGAGATTTCTAAAGGCAGCTACAGCACTCGACCCAAGGTTTTAGAATCTGAAGTGCCTTCCAAAACCTGAGAGGGATGAGGTGGGGAGCATGCGTTTAGAAGTCTTAAAAGAGTAACTCTCCGATGTGGAAACTATAGAACCCAAACCACCGAAAAAGAAAATCAATCTTTCTGCTGGTGGCATCTGACTCAGGCGATGAAAATTAACATGTGTCTATCCGCACTGCTTTGGATGGTTATCGAGCAGAACCTTATCAGCATGGACACATGTCCTCCGGAATGGTGGTTGAAGCATGAGGGGACATATGAATCTTTAGTGCATTTGGCACAAATATCTTGCAAGCCATACGAATACCTGTTCTCACGTTCAGGTGATATTGTAAACAAGAAGCAGGCAGCATTATCTCCTGCAAATGTAAACAAACTTGTTTGTCTGAGTGATTGGCTGAACAAGAAGTAGGACTGAGTGGACTTGTAGGCGCTAAAGTTTTACATTGACTTGTTTTTGAATGCTGTTTTTTGTCCATAATTCTACAGTTAAATTCAACTTTCATGATAAAGGGACTGCACTACTGTACTTGTATTAGGTGAACTGAAAAATACTATTTCTTTTGTTTTTTACAGTACAAATATTTGTAATCAAAAATAAATATAACGTGAGCACTGTACACTTTGTATTCTGTGTTGTAACTGAAATCAATATATTTGAAAATATAGAAAATATCCAAAACTATTAAATAACAGAATACCATTTATTTAAAACAGTGCAATTAATCGCGATTAATTTTTTTAATCGCAGGATTAATTGCAATTTTTAATTGCTTGACAGCCCTACTTTATTCATATTTGTATGTAAAATGATCTTATAACCATAATAACGCCGTTCTTTTCTTTTTAATAAATCTTAGTTTAATTAATAAGAATTGGGTGTAAGCATGTATTTGGGTAAAATCTGAAATACTGATTAATGGGTGGGTCATGTCATGAGCCCGATCTCTTGGGATTGGCAGAACTTTATATAGGGTGAATAAGTTTTTAAGTAATCCTCACCATATTTGGCTTGGCTGTCTGGGTGGAAGCCAAAGGCTGGATTGCTTAAAAGGACTGTATTTTAGCATCTTGATAACCAGCACGGTATTATAGAAGTTGTTTTGTGACTGGCTTGGTGAATCCAATTTATAAAAATAAACCACCAGTTTTGGGGATCATCTGCCCCATTCTTTGGGGTTTGCCCTGATTGAGCGACCTCAGCATGCCCCTCTAGCAACCACGGTCCCACATGCTATCCCAGTAATCGCACAACCTCGATAGTGATGGGAGATAGCACTGCAAGTGATTTTCTGTGAAAGCGGGGTTTGTGCACTGCCAAAGGACCCAGAAACACTCCTCTCTCAAAGTTCTTTTAACACATTAAGCCTCATCCTCCATTTTACAGACCCCTGCTCCATGTCAGCCTCCCCCCGCCACTAGGGTGACCAGACAGCAAGTGTGAAAATCGGGACAGGGGTGGGGGGTAATAGGAGCCTATATAAGAAAAAGACCCAAAAATCGGGACTGTCCCTATAAAATCGGGACATATGGTCACCCTACCCGCCACACACACACCTTCTGATTCAGAAGGGATTGGCATGGCTCCTTCCAGTGCCCCTGAATAAGGCTCTCAGGCTGGCCAGAGGCATTCAAGGTGATCCTCAGTTCTCAACTGCCTCCCATTTGATGAATGCATGGCGAAGCAAGAATTATAATGGGAAGGTCAAGTGCTGGGCCAGCTCTAGAACATACCCCAGTCAATGTGCCTGTGCTTTGAGCTAGGTCTGAGGCTTAAAGGCACAAAGGACTCTGCAACACAGCAAGGTCTACAAAAGAGGAATAGTTTCCTCTGTCAAACCCTAGTCCCCTGCATCAGAACTGAGGCCTGCTGGCTGTCAGCCCTCTTGGAACACTCCCACACAAACACAGATTTAAATCCTTCCAATACACAGTGTTCATGCTAAAAATGAGTGAACATGTGAGAAAGCTCACCATTTCCCCTGCAGGGTTTCAGGGCAATTAGCCCTAACAAGAACTACTAGATCAGGGCACCCAGCTCTGCTATGTGCATCCTGGCTGGAACCCACCACAAAGAAAGCGGGAAAAAGTCCTCACTGGATTCCTGTCTGCCTGAGATGGACAGCAAAACACTAGAGGATAGAAAGGTGAGAATGAAAACTAACTTCTGAGGAGTTAACAGGGCAGTGATGAGAACAGCAAGGTTTTTGGCATATCTACTCGGAAGCAAGAAGTGAGTTTTACAGCTATCCCAAGCCTAGAGAGAGGAGGGGATGGGTGGAGTCACTGGAGAGGGGTGTGGCCAGTGGTGACATTGTTCTGTGTCCATACAGCACCTAGCACAAAGGGGTGACTCTAGATGGTACAGTAACACGAATGATTAATAATAAATGTTAAGTAACTACAGGATGCTGAAGAGGAGAGCAAGTGGAGTTGTGAATCACTAGAGGGATTTCAGTTTGTAGAATACGGAAGGTTCTGGAAAGTGGGCAGGGCAGCCAATAACGTGATTCTACACAAAACTGGCTGGATAGTCTTACGCTTTAGGCTTCAGCATTGAAGTCATTAGGGAGCGATTTCACCCTAATTCCAATCAAGGTGAATGCTGTGACCACAACTGAAACTAGGCCATTAGTGTCTACTAATTACCAATCAATGCACAAATTTATCTGCTTCAATAGCAAAGATTTAAGAAAACTGGATGACCGGGATTAGGCTCCTAAATTCATATTTAAGAAACTAAGGAAATAGCCTGGTTTCCAACAGCGATGAAAATCCATCAGGTCCCATGGTCACTTATCTAGGTGTCTAAACCTGGAGTTTGAAGCCTAGCTTTAGTCTCCCATTTTTTAAAATCTTGGCCAAGCCTACGGTTGAAGGAAGTGGGCGAAAACAAGCAATGGAATAATTGACTGCAACAATGAAAATAGGTGCTTCAGAGGAATGAAGCTTTAACCACTGCCAGGAGCCATTCAGTAGCAAGATAGAAAGGATTCATGCTCATCTCAAAAAAAATTAAAAAAATGGTTTCTTTGGCTCCTTCAAGATCTAATGTGCCTTGGACTGAATTTTTCTGCTGAAGTGAAAGCAGAATATGGATTAGTTTGATGACCCCGGCAAGTGAGATTTTCAATGCAGTCATCAAAACATCTCTGTTCCAGGCCTCCCAGCGGCTCTTCAGCACCAGCTTCTTTCAGGGACCCTCTTTCTTTGTCCTCCTCACCCAAAACGTATCTAAGAGCAATCTGAGGCTGGGCCCCGGAAAGGTTAGAGAAATTCCACTGGGAAATAAGGGACAACTCCAACAGTGAGGATCAGAAGCCACTTGGAACAAGGTTATTGAGGGAAGTGGTGGGTTCATCCCCACATGCAGTCTCGAATTAGACTGGATGTCTCTAGCTCAACGACAAGTTATCAGGCATGACAGTGTCCACATTACTAGGGAAAGAATAATTCCCTGCACTCCGGGAAATACTGGGTGAAATGATCTGGCCTGTGTTATGTAAGTGGTCTATGAAAAGAAAAGACTTGAACTTGATAAAATAAAAGGCTCCAACTTTCTGAATGACGACTTTCAATGTAGCACACAAGCATCAATTTAAAGAGCACTCTGCCCCAGATACTCGGCTCCAGGCAGCTCCGAACTCACTACAATGCTGCAGGTGAAGAACTTGAGGAAAACAACTAAAAGAACCAACGCCGGCATCCATGCACGATGGCTGGCTGAAGCTGGGAAGTGACTCAGTAATGGCGATTGGCATCCTATAGAGGGGAAAAAAAACACATTCCTACTCAATGCTGTTGATTCTATAACTGAAAACATGCTGAAGAGGCCTCTGCCATGTGCTCAGGCAATAAAAATACAGCGAGAAATGAGCAAACCCCTCAGACAGACATCCGCGGGGTCAGCATCCTGCTTAAACCTTGCTGAGAAAGCAGCACCAGCAAGCAGTCGTAACGCGCACCGTGGGAGATCAAGAGTTCTTCTTCAGCACGCATCGGCCTTACAGCTGGTTGACTGAAGAAGCGGAGGGTGATGGATGCCACAGTTTCCCAGCGATACTTGGTGGTCCTCTCAGGAAGTCGCTGTCTCTCCATCTGCATCCAGCCCCCTCCATCAGCAGGTTGCATTGAGCAGGAGGGTGATGCTGAGCCAAACACCACAACCTGGGCTAGACAGAGAGGCACTAGAGTCACAACAGTGTCTGAAAGAGGCTTCGGAGGGACAAGGCAGATCACAAGCTGCTGATGCAGCTGTTACAGTTGCCGCAGAAATCTGGCACCATATAATTAACAATGAACTGGAGCCACACTAGGGAAAAACCAAAGAGAGATTGAGAGAAGCTGTGCAATCTTTCCATTACTTAACCCACCTGACTAAGGCCTGGTCTACACCTAAAATTTAGGTTGACCTAGCTATATTGCTCAGGGCCTGTGAAAAACGTCACACCCTGTGTGATGTAATCAGGTAGACCTAACCCCCACTGTAGACACAGATAGGTCGTCAGAAGAATTCTTCCATTGACCTAGGTACCACCTGTCGGAGGAGGTAGATTACCTACACTGAGGGATAAACCTCTTCCATCAGTGTAGGAAGTGTTTACATTACAGCGATACATGTTTTGAAAGAACTTCAATGTGTGAACAATGCAGTATTGTCGCTGTGTCGGTCCCAGGATATTAGAGAAACAAGGTGGGTGAGGTAATACCTTTTATTGCACCAACTTCTCTTGGTGGAGAGAGAGGCTTTCAAGCTACACAGAGCTCTTCCTCACCTAAGGAAGAGGAAGGTGAGGAAGAGCTCTGTGTAGCTTGAAAGCTTGCCATGGCTACAACTATGCTGCATACAACTTTGACTTGTTCACACACAAAAATTCTTTTAAAATATAAACTAGGGTTACCATATTTAAAAAATAAAAAAAGAGGACACTCCACGGGCCATAGCCCCGCCCCTTTCCCACACCCGGCCCCACCCCAACTCCGCCCTTTCTCCGCCCCTTCCCCAAAGTCCCCGCCCTAACCCCCCCTCCTCCCTCCCAGCCACGCGAAAAGGGCTGCCCGAGCGCCACCGGCTTTACGGTTTGCCGGGCAGCCTCCAGACCCTGCGCCCCCGGCCGGCGCTTCCCCAGCGCAGCTGGAGCCCGGGAGGGGAAGCGCCCAGCTGGGGGCGCAGGGTCTGGAGGC